>NW_022752809.1:7348-8916 GCF_011630105.1 Anneissia japonica
GTACAATTACTATTATCTTGTATGCTGTACATTTTTTTCTTCTCCATCACTTAGTCAAACCTCGATACCTTTCCACAATGAACTCAATCAGGAGCCACAATACCACTATATAGGTAAAGCAGAGAACAGAATCCATTAAAGATTTGACAGATGCGAAGTTCTTCTCTCTTCTTCGAATATCGACAACCTTTTTCCAAGCATTACGTCATTATTCTTCGCCGCCACGGCCAAGCTTTTTTCAAGTACTCCTATATATTCTTTTCTCTCCTCCATCTGCATCTGCAGATTTCTTATCCGTTCTTCGTCCCCCATCGGGTTCTACAGTACGACGTCAACAGTCAGAGTGAACGAACTCCACGAGTATCGCCGAGGTAGAAATACGGTTACATCAAAAGAAATTGAAACGAAAAAACACGAAGTACCGAGAATGTAGCATATTTTATTTTTAATTAATACGCCGAACTTACACGAAGATTTTGGTGCCGACCGGCATGTTCGCAGTGATCGCTTTGTACCGATCGCTCACGTCGGTTCGACGGAGACGGACGAAACACGTGTTCGTGCCCACCTCCTCGATGTTGGTGCCTTCGATCCTACTTCTCTTCGTCCGCTTCGGGAATTCCACCGAGTTCATCGAAGACAACTTCGTCTTGCTGAACTTGTTCAGCTCGTCGGAAACAAACCGTTCACATTGGGGAGACAGCATTTCGTTCTCGAGGTATTTCGAAATGATCAGTCTTGGCGTTCTCTTTCCTCTCTTTATTATTTTTTTTTCGGAGGATGACGTAATGATGTCGTCATGTGTACTCGGAATCGTTATTCACCTCTTCGCGACGTACATCAGGAACACCATGTCTTCGATGTCGTCGGGATCGATGACTTTCGATCGTCTGACCGCATCCAGTTTCTCTTTCCGTTCGGTGCGCACGGTCAGCAGCAGGGACAGCGCATGCGAGAGAATCCAGCAGGCGACGGTCGCCCACCAGTAGGCGGCGAACGGCAGCAGCGAGACGAACGACTGCAGAGGCGCCACGTGAAAGAAGAGGCCGGCGACGGCCAAGCACGCGCGAGACGCCGGCGACGCATCGGCGAGGACGGCGGAAGGAACCACGACGGACGCGATCAGAATCAGAGTTCGAATCCAGAGCTTCCGTTTCGGCGGCTCAGAGTACGCCCATTCTAAGTACATGGCGGACAGCTGGCACGTGAGCACCCTTCTCCAGAACATCTCGCGCTCGACCGACTGGCGCGGCAACGTCGTCCCGGACACATTGCCCCGGTAGCCGAGCACTCGCACGTACGTCTCAAAGTCGGGAGGCGCCGGTCTGCTTTCCGAGAGGACGCTGTCGAAGTGATAACGGAGCACGTTGGCCGCGACGTCGGCCATCCTGTTCGTGCCGAACGTCCATTCGAGGAAGACAAACGGCAGGAATGACAGGTCGAAGAACGACGCTCCGACACAGATCACAACCTTCATCAGCCCGTCGGATCCAGTTCGCGGTTGCAAGTGCGGGGGACACTCTTCCTGACCGACGACGTAAGTTTCGTGGCATCCGTACTTCCTGTAT
>NW_022752809.1:8987-9579 GCF_011630105.1 Anneissia japonica
CTGGCTCTCCTCGCGAACTTGGATCTCACCAACCACACGGTGGACGCGGACGCCACCCGTTGGATGGAACGCAAGCGTCTCAGACTCATGTTGCCCGGAATATCACGTCTCCTTCGAAGACTGTAAATACTTCCCTGACCATGCCGTCTTGCGTCGCATGCTCGAACGTCGTGTGCCCAATCCTGAAGAGTGGCGGCGGAGGGAAGCTTCGGTCGGACGGCACGCTCGTCGTCGTCGTGCGGAACGCCGATCCGCCTGCGAAGTTGCCGTCCTCGTCGTAGCACCTGACGTACGTAATCTCCGACGTCGTTCAACGTGCATTTTCCTTCCGAACACAAGACCGAAGCGAGCATCGAAAAATCGTCCGTAGCGTGCATGCTGCACGTCGCCGATCCAGGTAGAACCGCGAGCACGGCGATCACCTTTCCTTCCGACACAGTCAGCTTCGAAACCGCCCCGGTGCCCAAGAATTCGACATCGTCGACTGCCATGTCGGGCGTGAAAGCACACAGCATCGCCAGAAATGTCGCCGACGCGATCGCAACGAAGGACAGAGGAAAGTATAGCGACACCATCTGAGTACGTATGTGCG
>NW_022752809.1:10138-11710 GCF_011630105.1 Anneissia japonica
GCGCACGCTTCCTCAGCGGAAAGATAGCTGCCAGGAAGTGCGTCGTCCGTCGCAGCGAGGAGGATCGTCTTCTTGCTCTCGTCTCCCTCGTACCTTCCATAACTGTCTCTTATACACATCTAGATGTGTATAAGAGACTAGTTACAAGGAGTGTCACGACTCCGGCGGCAAGTTGAACGTCGATCGATTCTTAGCCGGATTCGTGAAGAGATTCAGGGGTCGTTACGGATCGAAAGAGGTGGCGGACGGGGCCGGCGTTTACCAGGAGTTCAAGCTTCCCGTCGAGGGATCGCCGAGATGCCCGCAGATCAAGATGAAGACGGGCACCAGCTTCAGAAAGGCGAACGACCTCGCTCAATCGCGCAGTTCAATGGAGGAAAACAATCCGGATCTCAAACACGTGTCTGATTGGGCGAAGAACGCCTTCCTCGAAAACGCCGACACGGACAGGAGGTACAAGAACTTGCCGGTCGCCGAACTGATACCCGGTCTGCCACCGAAGCCGATGTCGGGTAAGCGGCGGTCCGAGATAGTCAAGGGAGATCTGGCGCGCGTGAGCTTCAACGTGGTCTGCTACTCGGACAACAAGTCGACGCCGACCAACAGGTTCCTCGTTCTGTACTGTCCAGTCGCCTTGAACGTGACGCGCCGCTGCCTTTTCGCCGGTCCCGTATCTGACTCGGACGCCAGCTACGACGAATTCTTCTCGAGACCAGCCATCGAATCGCCACAGACCATCGTGGCCATAGTGAAAGGCATATTGGAGAGGGAGGTATGCACGGAAGAGGAGGCGTGCATGATGGCCGGAATCGATTGCACCGACTATGAGGAAGCACTTGAGTTGGTGGAAGCCGCTAGATTGGAGATGATGGAGGAAAAACACATCGATTACGCCGTCGACGAGGACAAAGGGAACGAGAACTTGGACGAAGACACAGACTCGAACAAGGAAAACATCCCCCCTTGCAACGGAAAGCGTGATTCCGATTGCGACGAGGTGGTGAAGGAGAGGAAGAAGAGGAAGCTGTTCTTAAACCTCAGTAATACACAGTTGTAAAATACACATATAGAAATTAGTTCGATAAAAACTAAGATAAATTGAAATTGAGGTCAATAAAAGTGTTTACGAAAAAATATATATATTGTGTTTACTTGTCGTTATTCTTTCGGGTTTTCGTTATATACAAAGATCGCTTTGGAATAACCGCCATTGCAGAAATGATGGCCGTCGCGAACGCTGCCGCGTCAATTTCGGAGGTACAGGCACGCAGATTCTCGCTGAGACCATGGCAAGTGAAACTGACGATGCACCTTAGGAAGCGGCCGCATCCGAGTGTGATCATTTGGTGTTACGATCCGAACGGTGATTCCGGGAAAAGTTTCATGGCTACATACCTTGCGGCGGTCGAGAACGCGATAGTCTTTCGCTCATGCGAGACGCACATGGACACGTACGGGTACAGGGGTCAGAGGATAGCTGTGTTCGATCTCGACCGCCGCCAGAGGAGACGCGTCGATTACGAAGTGCTGGAAGGTATCAAGAACGGTCTGGCTTTCGGTGCGGAACGTTTC
>NW_022752809.1:12839-14187 GCF_011630105.1 Anneissia japonica
GACATCTCGGCCCTGTTCTCGGCGACTTTCTCCCTGTACAGCAGCAGCCAGTTCCAAGGTACGCTGACCACGAAGAGAACGACGAACACGTCGACCAGTATTCCGCGTCTGACCAACATCGGAGGGAGTTACGTCGGGTGGCCGTAGTCTCACATTATTAAACGTGCGTTTTCGTGAGCTCGAAAACGAAGCCGGTAACAGGTATGTTCGCGTTGAAGCTGACGTCCCCGCACAATCCTAAGAAGGCGCATCTCGTCGCCTCTGACGCCAGCGGTCTGCTCGCCGTCGCGACAGGGACGACGGACTTCGTTTCGAAAGGAAGCGATATGTACGAATTCCAACTATGGTTTCGCACGTCCTTCCCTCCCGAGATCAGGAGGGCGGCGATCGCCGTTCGTTTCGGGGACGGCCGACACGACTTCGGAGTGCGCCTGGTCGACGATCACTTCTCGGACAACGAAACGTTGCACGACGACGGCGAAAACGTGCGGACTGTTATCTCTGCTAAGCGGCGTCCGCGAACTCGACTGCAGGAAGTCAGAGAGAATAGCCATCTTCTTGCAACTCGCAACGACGTGATCGAAACGCCGACGTGCCTCTTTCCGCTGTGGCAGATGCGTCCGCTGTTCTCATCCGAAGATGAGCGCTCCGAGTTCTTTCGTTGCGCACGCTTCCTCAGCGGAAAGATAGCTGCCAGGAAGTGCGTCGTCCGTCGCAGCGAGGAGAATCGCCTTCTTGCTCTCGTCTCCCTCGTACCGTCCATGATGCTTGCGACCGATCGGATGCGAATGCTGTTGACGTTGGGAATACTCCTGGACGCGTCGCTGCACGAGCCCTTCTCGGACACGTTCGAACGGTGGCGACCCTGCGTGCACGAACGTCGGCACGTCTGTCTGTACGACCCGCAGCTCGACGTGTTGTTCTTGGGAGACGGTCGATCGAAAGGAGTTTCGGGCGGCGTGGACTCTGTGTACTGGACTAGCACCGGTGCGGTCAGGTCGAACGGAAGAAGATCGATAGAAGCGGAGGTGCGGGAAGCTTCCACCAGAGAGACGTCCTTGGCGATGCCTTTCGAGATACCGCCGTTCGTGGAATTTAGAAGTTCTGGGAAGGTCGATAAAGACGCGCTCGTCGTTCGCGTGTTTCCAACGAGAGAGATGCCGAGCGACCTGATTGCGAAATCCGACGTGGCGTACTTCGACGTGTTCTCCTACGGCGACGTCTGCCGAGCTGCGTCGCCCACCAAGATGGACAGTATGACTCGGACGAATCTTCGATATTCTTCGGAAAGGTTCTGATCGATCCTCTTGTGGTTTCCCTTGGTGGTAAGTTTGTTCTTGTTCGTTTT
>NW_022752810.1:0-634 GCF_011630105.1 Anneissia japonica
TTTTCATGTACAAGGTAATTTATGATTGAAAAATTATTAATGCTGTAGTTGAAAAATGTTCAATTTCCTAAACATTTCACATCCAAATTCCTGTGCCAAAATATAAATGGTCCAGAGCAAAATTTTTTTCTCATTACCATCCACTTCCTTAGCCCCATCACAAGCACCTTGTGTTTATGTTTGCCTTTTAAACGGCGGGCTTCGCGAAAAAAAGAAATTTTGATATGTTGTAGAACTGATTTTTCTAAGACAGAAAAAAGTAGTTTGACCTAAAACTGGGGAACGGTGAAAGAAATACAGATTTTTGAATATTTTACTGGGGGAAAAAAGGGCATAACCGCCTTTTTTACACCTTTTTTCCCCCAGTTTTTAAAATCAGTTCTACAACACATCAACAACTTTTTTTTCCTCAGGAGTCTAAGTTTAAAAGCGGTTGTCACTTTAAAAGACTGATGTATTCACTTTGGCAATCCATGGCCCTTGTGCCTAAATAAATAACAAAAATACTAATTTTAACTACCATACCTCATGGTTAAGACATGCTGCGTCCCCTGATCCCACAACCGATAGACTTGTTGATATATCCTGGCAGTTTGTGCAATTATTTGTTTCTAAATGTTCTTTTCCACACCTT
>NW_022752811.1:0-1872 GCF_011630105.1 Anneissia japonica
ACAGTATCAGTGCGTAAATGTGATAAAATTAATTTTTGAATAACGATAATATTAAAAATAATCTGTCTAGACCCTTGAAACTTATAATTCTAAAACAACTTTATGTGCTTATTTCAGGCATGTAGTTCGTTAAGGGATATAGTGTTTCATTAGTAAGATATGTACCCCCAAAAATGGCCCAAGTGCAAGAATTGCGCAATAAAATTGTATTTACTGTTGATTTCAAATGAGCATAATATTATCCGTGTACTGTCTAGAGCTGTGAAACCTTTCATTCTAGGACAACTTTTTGTGTTGATTTCAGTTATGCAGTCTGTTAAGGGGATAAATTGTTTAATTAGTAAGATATTATGCCCCAAAAATGGCCCAAGTGCAAGAATTGTGCAATAAAATTGTGTTACGATTGATTTCAAATGAGCATAATATTATCCGTGTACTGTCTAGAGTTGTGAAACCTTTCATTCTAGGACAACTTTTTGTGTTGATTTCAGTTATGCAGTCTGTTAAGGGGATAAATTGTTTAATTAGTAAGATATTGTGCCCAAAAAATGGCCCAGGTGTAAGAATTGTGCAATAAAATTGTGTTACGATTGATTTCAAATGAGCATAATATTATCTGTGAACGGTCAAGAGGCATGAAACCTTTCATTCTAAGACAACTTTTTGTGCTGATTGCAGTTATGCAGTTTGTTAAAGGGATGCATTGTTTAATTAGTAAGATATTTTGCCTCAAAAATGGCCCAAGCGCAAAATTGCACTATAACATTGTGCGACTATTTTTATATTTAAAATGAGTATAACAGTGTACAGTTCAGAACCATGTAACCTTATATTCTAGTACATATTTGTACACTTATTTAATTCATGCAGTTTGTTAAGGGATACAGCCTTTTATCTTACTAACTAATAGTTAGTAAGTTAGTTTGCCCCAAAAATGGCCCAAGTGCAACAATCGAGCAATAAAATTGTGTGACATTGAATTTAAATGAGCATAAATTTTACATTGTACTGTCTAGAGCCATGAAACTTTTACTTCAAAAAACAACCTTTTGTGCTTATTTCAGTCATGCACTCTGGTGGTAAGGGACACAATGTTAAATTATTTAGATATTGGGCCCCCAAAAGTGGCTCTTGTGCAAGAATGGTGAAAAGCACTGTTATTTCACAATTCTGGGGTCGGTACAATATCTTACTAATTAAAGACTGTGTTCCTTGCCAGACTACGTGATTGAAATAAGCACAAAAGGTTTTCTAGAATTAAAAGTTTTATGGCTATAGGCAACTGATAATATTGTGCTCATATTTAAAATATATGTTACTATGCAATTCTTGCACTTGAGCCATTTTTTGGTGCAAAATATCACACTAATTAACCACTCTGTCCCTTAACAGACGTCATGAATTAAATAAGCATACAAATGTGTACTAGAATATAGGTTTCATGGTTCTAAACAGTACACTGTTAATGTTATGCTCATTTGAAATATATCAAGATATAGCCGCACAATGTTATTGCGCAATTTTAGCACTTGGGTCATTTTTGAGGCAAAATATCATACTAATTAAACAATGCATCCCTTTAACAGACTGCATACCTAAAATCAGCACAAAAAGTTGTCCTAGAAAGGAAGGGTTTCATGGCTGTCTACAGTACATGGATCATGCTCATTTGAAATCAATAATATAGTAAACACAATTTTATTGCACAATCTTGCACTTGGGCCATTTTTGGGGCAAAATATCTTACTAATTAAACAATTTATCCCTTTAAGAAACTGCATAACTGCAATCAGCACAAAAAGTCGTTTTAGAATGAAAGGTTTCATGCCTCTAGACCGTTCACAGATAATATTATGCTCATTTGAAATCAAT
>NW_022752812.1:0-1964 GCF_011630105.1 Anneissia japonica
GCAGCAAAAACACCACCTCACATAAATTCATTTGAAGTCAATTAATGATTAATTAAAAATAATCTTACACTTCTATAAAATATCAATATTCTGGATGTAACATTTTAAGATGTCTTAAGTGGGATCGCTTTAATTGATGCTACTAGGTTCAAAAGGGTATAGTAGTAAAGCTAGTTGTCATTGTTTTGTTGGGGTTGGATCTAGTAGATCTATTTATAGACCTGTAGTTCAATTTTTATTAAGTTCAACCTGTATTAATTTTGCATTATTCAGCTGAGAAACAAAACTCAACAAAGTCATGCATTTTTTGAGAGGTACAGAATGCATTTGTATGTATCATGTAAGATATATTGCTTTTCAGATGCCTTGTGGTACAAAAGCAGAATTTTCTACTAACAGATAACCAACAAGTAACTTGCAACAAATATTTTAAAATGAAACCATTACAATTAAAAAATACTTGTAGTAGTACAGGGCTAATAGAAAAAAGAAACAATAAGATGGGATGCAGTAATAATTATTTCTTAAATAAATCAAGAAACTTTTACTGATTTTTTTTTATTGTACATGTAATTTATTATTTGTATGAGTTATATTTTATTAAATTCTACTGCTTGTGTATATTAATGCAGCAGTTCCTAGGCTCTAGATTGCTTTCCATTTTAACTTCACATTTTTGTGTTGAACTGTGGAGATCTTTACACCCTTGGTACCTAGTTTTACATCCAAGAAATGTTTCTATAGTTCTGTTTTTTGGCATTTCCTGTATGTTTTTTTTTTTTTTGTACATCAGAATAGGTTTTCTTAAATAGATTGTCCCTAATTAATGCTTTATTGTTAATTGAATTTTCATTGAATTCATTTTTATTTGGCAGAGTGTGTTTTTAATAATTGTATAAACTGATGAAAAATTGCAGAATTGGCTGAATTTCTAATCAGATTATGTAAAAGGATATTTTAGTCACGAAGGTATTTAACTTCCTGCGTTTCAGTCACTAACATGTTTCATGTACCTTAAGTTGGACAAAGCAGTGTACAATTTTGATAAAAAATTAAAATTTGCAAGAAATTAAAAATGAAAAAGGAAGTTAAAAAGTAGTTTATTCTTTTAGAATGGCTATTTCACTTCTGTCTTCAATATTGTTAAAATTCATAAAATTTAAACATACACAACTTTCCATCATGTGATTTGCTAAAGCAATACAGTATTCAAGTAACTATGACATAAATACAGTAAATGAAAGAACATCCTTTTTGTAAAAGATCATTGATCCTGAATAGTTGAAATCATTTCTCTAAAAAAATGAAATCTTAATTGTTAAATATATATAAAACAGTTTAATCTTAAGAAATTACATGCTGTCGTCACCTACAATTTTCTTAGAATTCCCTTGATAGGTCATGCCAGTGCATATTGTAAGAAAAGTGCAATCGTTAACTGTTGTTAACCTGCTGGATATGCGGGCAATGTCGTTGCCATCTGTATGTTTTGCGGGTTTGGGATGAATTGGAACATGAAGTCCTGAGAGAAATGTAGCAGTATATTAAGTAATCGGCCCTCGAAATTAGCGTCGGCATTCGGCAATGCCGAGGTAATTGCCGACGCTTAGCAAGCTTACCACGGCACCAATTTGCCGAGCCTCCTTTTTTATAGGCCTAGCAAAGTGGCCTAAAGAAATTTCAGCTTGTATGCACACAGAATGTTAACATTTTTCAGTTTATTATTGTGTGTAAATTAAAATTAAACATTTATTTTAATCGTGTAAAGTAACTAATTTAACAACGCCAAGTAAGACGTGCTTACAAAATTACCACAGTCAAGCCGATGTATTCATGCATGCTGTAAACACTATCGCCCAAGCATGTTGTTGTGGCAGGCGGCGGCGGACGATGAGGGCGTGGAAGATTTTTGGTAGATTCCGGCCTGGGTACTCTATACTGTGACATATGTTCATTTTAAAGCA
>NW_022752813.1:0-618 GCF_011630105.1 Anneissia japonica
GCGGCTCTTAGGATATATCTTCTGAGGGTGGGGTTGGGGCTGAGTGTGGGTCGTATGTCTGAGCCCGGGGAGGGTTTAAGAGGTGGAGGTGGGATTAAAGTACAGTACGAATATATATTTTTTCTCCATAAAAAAAAAAATAATCTTCAACAATTTGGGGGGGGGGGAGGGGTGCTGGCAGACTGGTCCCCCATTGAATCCACCACTGAGTACACCACTTTATCATTATCGATCTAAACACAAATATTTGGTACGACCTGTGCTCCAATTTTGGTAGAGGGAGGGCAGGCAATAACTGGCCAATAACATTCACTAACAACCAATGTCTAATAAATTATGATCGTTTAACGGTTTTTACGACTTTTAAAGATCAACATGTTGTATTCATTACAAAGAATAAAATGGTAATTTTTTTTATTTAAAAAATATAAATCTTTACTTTGATTATTAGGAGCTGTACGGTAACTTCTATTTCAGTATGTTCACATTGGTTGAAAACAAATTCTGAAATATTGAACAATTTGTAAGTTTATTTGATGACGGTGATGATGATGATGATGAAAATGATGGTGATGATGATGATGAGGAGGAGGACGGGGGAAGATCCAGAATTTTTCA
>NW_022752814.1:0-1099 GCF_011630105.1 Anneissia japonica
TCGACCGACGCCGGCTTGCAACGGTGGGCGCCGGATGCCAGCGTTCCGGTCTACCGATTTTGGAGTCAAGATGTTGGCCAATCGGCATCGAGAGTTTGGATGGCGTGATTTGTCTGACCAATCAAAGTCCCGAGTTAGTGTGGTACGATGCACCGAAATCTATAAATGGGAGTCGGTGTTAAAAAATCGTTCATTCCTTACGCAAGTTTCACGGAGGACGGTCGAAGTTGCTGTTGGGAGAGAACGGTGCGTCGTGCGGATCCTAGAGGCCTCGACGAGCAGTCAGAGTGTAAGCTGTCAGTCGTTCGCTGACCGACTGGACTTCGACCATTCCTCCGTGCACGAACCTAAGGAATGGTAGTTAAGGTAAGAGTAGTTTTTAAGTTTAGTATAAGCGTTACTAGCAAAAGTTAGGGTTTAAGGTAAGTGTAGACTGTAAGTATTGTGCGGCGATGGTTCCCTAATTCGAGGTGTAGGTAATTAAGTATTCGCGAAAACATAGACGACGACGCGAAAAGTAAAAAAAAAATGAAACACGATGAGAAGAAAATCTTCGACGCGGTAATAGATTTACAACGCGAAGGAAATCTACAACGCGATAACAAATCTACGACGCGAAGAAATTATACGACGCGATAAAATATCTACGACGCGAAAATTTATATATTGAAAGGTTTTATGTAACAGGAACCCTCTAGGACGGAAAAGAAAAATTGTGTTTTGTCTTTAAATTTGTTTACGTGTTCAAACCAAAATTTTATGTTGTCTTCACAGTTACGACTAAGATCGCCGGACTCACGGAGGACGACTCTCTTCCACAGAACAAAATTCATGTTGTCTTTATTATATCTTCACAGGTTGGTCGAGAATCGCCGGACTGACGGAAGACTGTTCGGACAGGGTCCCCTAGCTCTTTTGCGTGAGAGCTTGGGCATATTACTCGGACAGGGTCCCCTCGCTCTTTTGCGTGAGAGCTTGGGCAATTACTCGGACAGGGTCCCCTCGCTCTTTTGCGTGAGAGCTTGGGCAATTACTCGGACAGGGTCCCCTCGCTCTTTTTGCGTGAGAGCTTGGGCATATTACTCGGACAGGGTCCCCT
>NW_022752815.1:0-1224 GCF_011630105.1 Anneissia japonica
TGCAAAACTCGAAGTCAGCAGTGCAAAACTCAGAGTCAGCAGTGCAAAACTCAGAGTCAGCAGTGCAAAAATCAGAGTCAGCACTGCAAAACACAGAGTCATGGTGCAAAGCTCAGAGTCAGCAGTGCAAAACACAGAATCAGGGTGCAAAGCTCAGAGTCAGCAGTGCAAAACACAGAGTCAGCAGTGCAAAACTCAGAGTCAGCAGCGCAAAACTCAGCGGCAGTACAAAATTCAAGTAGCAGCGCAAAACTCAAAACACCCTTTCACAGCTTTTTTCGCCGTGTACTTACAGACGGTGTCAACTAACTGTATTTGAAAATGGATAAAATGTTGCGATCATTTTATTATATCTGCATAAACGTCAATAATAAAATAATAAGCTAATTTAATTTAGTTTAATTTATTTAAATAAGTAATTTAACAATTATATTTTTATTGATAATTTATTAAATCTTTTATGATAAAAATATTATCTAATTTTTAAATAATTATTACAATATAATTGATTTAATAATTTTTTCTTTAACGATTACATAACTAATAAATAAATAATTTAATAATAATATAAAACAGTAATTTATTTAATAAAAATAATTAATTTAATAAATAATTTTACTGATTAGTTATATAATAACGGAACAATTCCCCCACCCCCGGACTCACACAACCTCTTACTTTACACCATGTGTTAAATGGATATCTTTTTGTAGTAATAATTTTGAAGAATTTAAAAGGTCTTTATTTAGATCCTTCTTAATTTCTGTATTCTTTTTAAGGGGTGTAGGGATGATATTTGCTCCTTTATTTAGGATATATAATATTATATTATGATATTATATATATAATTATTATAGTAATGGTATTAAATTTCTCTTTCTTGATGTCTGTATTCATCTTCTCTATGTCAGCTTTAAACAAAATAACATAAGTTTCATTTTTCTATAAAGTTCCTTGACAAAAACAAAGTTTGAGTTAATTTTTTGAGTTTATCATATCTTTCGTTTTTCTTCACTTTGTTTTTGTTTTTGTTGTTCATCAGTTTATAATTGTCGCTGATTAAGTTGTTCAATTTTCTATGCCATTACCATAAGTATCGTTGTGTCTTTCAGGCTAGTTTCCCCTTTCCCCCAGACATCCTCCCCCCACCTGACACTTTTTCACCGGATATTTTCGCCCCGGACATTTTCGCCCCTGACATTTTCGCCCCGGACATTTTTCCCT
>NW_022752816.1:0-738 GCF_011630105.1 Anneissia japonica
ACAATTTTTATTTTTTTTTTCGTATTTTTTTTTAATCGACTTTCAAACAAGCGTAGTCCGAGCGTAAATTTCGGACAGTCTGTTGGTGTAGTACGAGCTTCGACCCTCCTTCACGACCGGTCGGTAGCTTCCTGAATTGTCCATGCGCCTTTTAAGGCAGCAGCTGAGCAGGAAAAAGCTCACGATCAATACGGCGACCGCAAGACCTATCGTCAGCGCCAAACGCAACTCATCTTGGGCGAAGAAGTCCATGGTCGGTTAACTCGGTGTCCTCGAAAACACACTTATACACTATGAAGATTAGCGTTTGATCGAGTGACGACGAAGACCGCTACGATGTTTATTACGACTGCAATATTTCTAATGTTGCTATCGGTTTCGCCGGGCCGGTGCCGGAAGCAGTCGGGAAGTCTCAGAGATTTGAAGTTCGGTTCGAAAGGGAGGGACACGTTCAAACACTATTCCATTGAAAGTTTGAAGTTTTTCGGAAAAGTACTCGAAATATGGCGGAAAGTCAAAAATTTGCACTAAGAGCTCAACTCAGCGAGATAAGCACTTTTGTGCAAAAAGTGACAATGTTAAAAAGTTAAGTCAAAATGTATTTTTTTTGGTTCTGCAAAGTGAAACAAACACTATTCCATTGAAAGTTTGAAGTTTTTCGGAAAAGTACTCGAAATATGGCGGAAAGTCAAAAATTTGCACTAAGTGCTCAACTCGGCGAGATAAGCACTTTTGTGC
>NW_022752816.1:747-997 GCF_011630105.1 Anneissia japonica
AAGTGACAATGTTAAAAAGTTGAGTCAAAAATGTAATTTTTTTTGTTAGGTTAGGGTTAGGGTTAGGGTTAGTGTTAGGGTTAGAGTTAGGGTTAGGGTTAAGGTTAGAGTTAGGGTTAGGGTTGGGGGTTAGGGAAAGTGAGATAGGCTGAAACAAACACTATTCCATTGAAAGTTTGAAGTTTTTCGGAAAAGTACTCGAAATATAGCGGAAAGTCAAAAATTTGCACTAAGTGCTCAACTCGGCGAG
>NW_022752817.1:0-330 GCF_011630105.1 Anneissia japonica
CATCCATTGAAAATGCAGTTCTTGTTTATTTGAAGCAGAGATGTCAAGGTTGTCAAGTAGCTGAGTGTGAGAACAATTAATTGGGGGAGCAAACCGTGGAGTGGTGCTGTGGTGGTTGTGGCCCTCCCACAATAGAAAAAAATTTCATTTTTGGGTTTTAAATTGTGCAATTTGTTGCATACCCATAAATGATAATACAATTTTACACATCTAGATGTGTATAAGAGACAGCATTAATCCATTGAATAATGCAGTTGATGGTTAATACAGCAGTTGCTTGATGTAACATGTGGGTGGTTATCTGGAGCATCCATTGAATAATGCAGTTGG
>NW_022752817.1:338-531 GCF_011630105.1 Anneissia japonica
TGATACAGTTGACAGTAAAAATGTAATAAAAATAACTGTACTGGTCAACAATCACCCTCTCACATTAAAGATAGACACTGGAGCCAAGTTTAATGTAATACCACTAAATACTCTGCAAAATATTTAAGATGCTGATGACATAGACCAATCAGAAAAGCCAAATCTGGTAGCATACAGTAGTAATACAATAATT
>NW_022752818.1:0-844 GCF_011630105.1 Anneissia japonica
TTGACGATGATCAGCATGTGTTCGTGACCGTCATTGCAAACTTGACGATGACTCCTGTCGTCGCCTACGTCCTTGCCGTTTTTCGTCCAAGACACCGAGAAGGTCGACCGCGTCGTAGTACATCTCAGGATTATCATTCCCCTGACTTTCGGTATCTGCACCTCGGGAAACAAGGAAACTTTCTCCATCTGCTGCGCATTAGAATCTACCACGGTCGTCCTTTCACAGAACAGGTCCACGGACGTCGACAGTCTCGCTTCCTGGCCGACGAGAACTTTCACCGAGTTGCTCACCACGCCGTTAGAACCGGAACAAGCGTAGAGACCTTCGTCGCGCGGTTACGTTTCGCAAACGAAGAGAATGAATCAACCCGCACTCTTCGGTCAACGTTTTTTCCTCTCGAACCGGGTTGGGCATAATCCAAGTAATGATTACGGGTTCGAAAAAGTAGCACACCAAGTTTAACGAACTGCCCTCCGCGACGGAGCGCGCGTCCGTGGCGATGATGACACCTTTCGCATTGCTCCACCTACGACACGGATCGTCCGGCAGGATGCAACAGATCGACTTTTCCGAAAACTTGCATTTTTCTCGGTCCGTTTCTATTCCCCGATCGCTGTACAACGCAACGACCGCTATATTATTCGACGCACAAGGTACCATCGTTGCGAGAATCTCCTTCGGGAGAGGGCCCTTTACGCCGAAGCACACCCTGTACCAGAAACCGGGCGTCTTGCCGTACCACGCTTCGTGGATCACCCACGATGCTCGGAAGTTTTGGGATCCCTCAGATAAAGCGGTCGTCGTCGGATCGATCACGAACGAATCCGCAACCACAACGCGA
>NW_022752819.1:0-558 GCF_011630105.1 Anneissia japonica
ACAAAAATGATAACTGGAAAGTTGGAAAGTACATAAAAATATAATATTGTTGTATAATAATTGTGATCTGTACATAAATTTACTACAGTCAAGTGGTCTTAATTGAATCGGGTGTTACCAGGAATTCACTTCCCAGTTGAATTTTGAGAGGGATGTTATGTAATCAGACCTTCATTGTTGGAAAATAATGAGTTAATTAACTTTAATGGCCCAACACTGCAGCACTGCTGCACAGCATGGGACTAATTGGTACCACATTTTAGTGTGTGACTTTTCTCTACTTTTTGGTATCATTAAGCACCATTCTATTTTGCGTTCTTGTGAGTCCCTTGATGACTCAAGACTACCTGGACAATTAAGTAAGCATAATTATACATTTAAAAAAAATATTTTTATTATCATCTTCATTTAATCTAACAAAAATGATTCCAATATGTCTGATACATTTCTCATCCAATATCTGCTGCAATATTACCCTTAGGGAAGCTAACCTTCAAATGTCAAACCTTTTCTATGCAGTCCCCCGGGGGAACAACCCCCTGGACTGACAAAAGTGAA
>NW_022752820.1:0-607 GCF_011630105.1 Anneissia japonica
ATAATAATAATATATATTATATATATATAATATATATATATGTTGGGTCAAATTTGTGTGGAGGTTGAAAAATACAAGGGGGGTCTTTATGGCCCAAAATAGGGATTTTAGACCACATTGGTAATGTAATTCGACAGGCAAATTACAGCAATATTTTTAGCAAATTTCTTCGAAAAAAAATTTCGTAGGCATAGGGCCTAGCTAGGTATACAGTAATTTCATTTTACAGTAGTTTGGAACAATATCAGGAGTGAGGGTGGTGGCAGTGCCCTACTAGGACTACAACTTATTTGAAGCTATCTTGGGTCCGATCGTCCACACCAGTTTCGTCTGTCACCCGAAGTTTTCATTACGATGATCAAGAACGTATACTATCTAGGCCCTAGGCTAGGCTTAGATTGCTGCCGTCACTCTGCTACGTATACTACTGCCACATAACAAAGAAAGCGACCCACGTGGTGCATTTTTAAATTTTACACACATTAATAAAATGTATTAGACGATAACATATCACTGACTGAACGATCTACCACCCTCGCATCACAGTAACTACTGTACTGAACTAGGCCTAGCTTTCAGGCCTCATGTTTTTGTGGAAAGTTAGACA
>NW_022752821.1:0-3286 GCF_011630105.1 Anneissia japonica
TTCACTATGCCTGATTGACTGGTCATAGTTTATTGGATTTATTTCTGTGAAGGTTCACATAACATCCTTTTAGTTGGCTAGATTGATATATTGTGTGAGTCATAAGTCTGCCCTAAAGGGACACAGTAAAGCCATAACAACCCTATAATACTTAAAATATGAAAACTGCCAGTGGTGTACCAGGCCTAAAGATCAGATTAGCTATGTGGGAGTCAACCAGAAACCACTCCTTACGTAGAATATTACCAGAGAGCTGTTGGTGGTATGAAGTAGTTTAAACCATTTAAACCATGGAACTCCATAGAGAAACGAAGTCATCTTTTGTCTCATTTCATAAAGCCTTCCAAGAAAGCCCATTAAGATGGACCACAAGTGACTGAAACAAGGAGGTATAAATCTTTCATTATAGGATTCCAGTGGAATAAAAAGGATTATATTCATTTGAATCATTCAAATGTACTTTACACTGTATATAGTTTGAATATGTTCATGACAATGTTCAAATAAAGAATGAAAAGTACAATGAGTGGCCTTGTATCTGTTATTCTTCAGAGTTACCATACCCATATTTTGAATGCTACGCTGTATTTCTACATGTTGAATGATATTAATTTAATGCATTTAAAATTCTTCATTCTTTCTTCTTTTATTAATGATAAACTAATTCTTGTTACCTTTCTGAAAGTATAAAGTAAAAAACAGCAGCACTTTTGAGACTAACAATATATAATTTATTCTCTAGCTTTCGTCCACACAGTGGACTTCATCAGGAGACTGATGAAGTCCACTGTGTGAACGAAAGCTAGAGAATAAATTATATATTGTTAGTCTCAAAAGTGCTGCTGTTTTTTACTTTATACTTTCTATACTGTACAGACTAACGCGGCTATACTTTTTATTCATCATGTTACCTTTCTATAATTTTTCTTCAGACTGAAGAGATGTGATGTTTCAAAATTAATTGCGATTTCAATTTATTCATCTTAATTTCATTTTCATTGAGTGTTCTGTTCAAAGCACAAAATAATTTTTTAATCTTGTATACCTTTCTTCTATTAATAGTTTTGATTGATTGTTTTTATTTAATTTATATTATTTTCCTTTAATTTGAATGCATTTTTCTTGAAAAATTGACATTTGTAATTTGCTATTATTAAAATATACATTAGAAATCTCTCAGTATTTTTTGTTACCAATATTTTCTGGAAGTATTAAGAAATATTGTTTTCCCCTCTGACCCCTGGAAAGATTGATGCGAGTTTTTATTGTTGATAATTAACCTCTAAAATGAGTTCTTTCTGATACTCAAAAGAAAATGAGAAATTAAAGTTAAATTGTGATTGTCAGTTTGTTGGTGTAGTAAAGGAAGTGATGTATTTTTGTAATGTGTGACTCATAAAGTGTCCATCAAGATCTATCAGTGAGTCACTAAATTCTGGAGGTCGTTCTATACCCTGGTATATAGTTTGAAAAGTTAATTTCTTTGACTACAATGAACTTTTGAATCCCCTATTACTGTACAAATTTAGGAGGGCCCTGTCAAATGTGAATCTCATAAAAAGAAATTAACTGGTGAAGTTCAAAGCTGGAAAGGTTTGTGTTTTTTTTTTTTTGCGTTTGACACAAAGTTTCTTCCTTTGAATACAAGAACAATCGCTAAGTTATAGCTCGCAGATGGTAAGCATGAATAATGATGAAGGCCGCAGTATATAGCGATCTATCATGCTTAAAAATTTGCAATACTCTCAATCCAAACAAGATTCTGAAAACAAATGGGGCCTGAATGGAGCAACACAACAGGAATTGGGAACACTAGTAAATGAAACGCATATCTACAAACTGGCTAAAAGAAGTTAGAAACTAGTTTGGTCTTTACCAGCTATCATATTAACTTTTATTTTAAGTACAATAATTATAAAATTGCAGTAAAGTACTGAGACTGAGTGTAGTAGAATTCGGTAAAGCAGGGGTGTGCATAAAAATTGGTCGGAGGTCCAAAGTAAATTTCTGATTTAACACAGAAATTAATGAATTTATTTATCGAATACGATGTACAGTATGCCTATTTTGATAATGTTAATTTAGTGGCGGGGGGGTAGGCATACTGCATGATTAACGTTACTTAAATCATAGTGCAGAACCACAAACACATTTTGGTTGTGTTACCATCTGGACTTCAATAGGATGGAAAAGATTTTACATACTGTAAATGTATTTGGAAGTGACATTTAATGTAGTTTTTTGTTATTAGCAGTTGAAATAGAAAATATTTAATTTTAATTCTAAGGAAAATTTTTGGACCTTGGTCTTGGAGATCTTAGTTCGTTCCATTTGTATAGTAAATTTCCTTTGGTGTCAGTGTTGTTTGTGTTTAAATAATTAAGAACTATGACTAATTAGCACATTGGAGCCATGTAATTAAGACTGTTTATTGGTGAGAATTATGTGGTGAGAGTTTAGTTTCATTCAGGGAGACAAGTAATTATTGTAAGCCCTAAAATGGATAAGTTACAGCCAGTGCAAAATTCTATAGGGAGCTTGCTTATAGAGACAGGACTGCTCAGTTCTAATTGCCTGCAAGACGAGGGACTTGGAGTGAGGTCAGGTCACATTTACAACTTCCTGTTGAGGTTAGTGCTTCTCTGTCATTCGTTATAAGTTGATGTATATGATGCAAGTACTCATTGATGCTGTCACGATCTGACTCCCCAAGGAGTCCATGGCATGGAATCCTGTGAAAATCAGTATGTCTTTTTGTGCGTGATTCAACATCAGTTGTTTGGAGTCTGACATGATTGGTTAGGGGAGGGGGTAAATCTTTCATGACAAATGCAATCCGTTAGCATCACTGGCAGAAAAACATGTCCTTCCTGTTGATGCCTTCACTGACATACTTCTATCATCAATAAGTACTCGGGCAATTCTAGAACCTGTATGCAATCTCATTGAAATATGACTTGTGCTTTACAATGACAGTTTCAGGATGAGTACCAGCATATGGCACTATGTAGAAAAAGGATGAAGGGTAGGGGATGAGGTTGAAGGAGGTTTAAATGTCTACCTTATAGAATTTACTAGTACCTCTAGGCAAAGTTCAGTTCACACCCACAGTAAGTGGGTGCAAGAAAGTCTAAGGTTTAATATGAACACAATTATATAGTGACTAGTAATAAAAGAGCCTGCAATTTGAACTAGGCCCAATGTAACGTGACAGTATTTTTGCCTACCTGTACAGTATATTAAGACTGTACTTAAACCGAAAGGTGCACTGATTAATCTCTGATAA
>NW_022752822.1:0-1135 GCF_011630105.1 Anneissia japonica
TTGCGTTTGTAATTTATCTGTTTGAATAGAATAGAATAGAATAGTCCCTCGCACCAACACTAAGACCTTCGGACACAGATCATTTTCATTTGCTGCAGCCACACTCTGGAACGCACTACCACTTCACATTAAAAAATCAGCATCAATTCCTTTATTTAAAAAATCACTCAAAACGCACTTACTCCAACAATAACATGAAGCGCCACTGATAATTACTTCGGTTTTTTAAATGGCGCTATATAAGTTCTTACTTTATTATTATTATTATTATTATTATTAGAATAGAACATTTATATAGCGCCGAATATGACGCTCACGGCGCTTCTGAAAGTGTTTCATCAGTTATATGCAGCACAGAAAAGAATCACGTCTTATACGTTCGTTCGTGTATTGCGGACTCGCGATCAAAGGCTGGCAGCAGTGGGGCGGCTGGTTAACAATGCTAAAACCCTGGAGCGTGCATAGCCATTGAGCGCAAAGCATAAATCCATCTGCGCAACAAGCACATGGTTAAACGAATGATTGTTGCCCATGCGGAGTACTTCTTTATTTTGGAGAGGTTCGTCTATACAGTAATAATATAGAATAGTTTAGAATTTGTTGTTGTTTGCTACGAAGTCCTGCACATTGTAAATATTCTGTGTAAACTTAGACCAGTCATAGACCATACCAATAGGCCGTGACGATCGTTAAGCGCACACACATGGTTAGAAAATCTATGTTTCCGTTATTTTTCTCGATAGAGGGCGCTATTTTTTATACTTCTCAATTGCGAATTTTCTCAATTACGAACGCCTTCTAGACCAAAGGGTACGTAATTGAGAAGGTCGACTGCAGTCGACCTTCCCAATTACGAACTTCTCAATTACGAACCTTCTATTTTACGAACGGTGTTTGGTGCGATCGTAAAACGATTTTAGGTAACTTTTTAAAGCTATTATCCATGTGAATTTTGAGTGCTTTTGTTCATTTATTCTATTGCATAACAAGAAACTTCAAGTGTATTAAAACAATTGATCATCAATTATGTTTTACGAGTCTTTATATTATCAATTAAAGCATCGTTTATTAAAACACTAACGGCGATAATACGACGTGGTAAAGTCATTGCCAATAAGATAAACTATTAAAGGAG
>NW_022752823.1:0-613 GCF_011630105.1 Anneissia japonica
TCTCCTACACGTGCATGTATTATTTGAACATGTACATATTGAACAGGTACATCTGATAAGCTCAGTACTTGTTTCAGGGGCAGCCTGCTTTTCTGACAAGACAGGTCTCAATTTACCATCTTACATAACCCAGCCCAGTTTGCATGGATCAGGGATTTCTGGATGAATAACAGTATCCTGGCTCCATATATTGGCCTGCAGATGTAACGCAATTTATGCTGATATAAGGCTCCTGCAGTTGGTGGCAGCTTATCTACACCTTGATTGTTTGGCAGAGTTTTGAATCTTTTCCATCGTAAAGTTGAGGCATCTTTAGCAGATACTTTCTTCGTTACGAGAAGACTACACAAATTCCAGTATTCATGCCAAGCTGTGGAAGTCTTCTGAAGATCAATACAAACCAGTCTGTATCATTTCCAGATTCAAAGGCCACTTCTATGCCATGGGGAATCATTAGAGTATCAGCTGCTTCTTGTGTGCTTACAGCTGTTTTTGGAGGATGCTCTGGGGCGCTTGTTTTGACATCTTGCCGTGTGAATTGTGACAGATACCGCTGAAACCAGAAGAGTGGCTCTTCAGCCAATATACGATCATCTTGGACCAGAAAGAGCAG
>NW_022752824.1:0-507 GCF_011630105.1 Anneissia japonica
TGGTATTATTGTTGTCATTATTATTAATGATAACAATGATGATAACAATAATAATAATTTGTTTTTCTTGTAATATATAAATAATCATATCTGTAACCTGATGAAGGGCGATTTCATGTATTATCATATATATATATATATATATATAAATCATCAAAGAAAGGTAAATACAGTGTTTGAATAAAGGACTTAATAAATACATCGTGTAGCATAGCTCTCAACGAATGTAGTCCTGTAAATAAATGAATAAAGAAATTGTGTAATAAAATGCCTCTGGCGGGACTCGAACCTGCGACCTCTCGCTGTCAAGGCGAGTGTCATAACCACTAGACCACGGAGGCTTCATGGTTGAACAGATTCAAATACCACCAGATACACTCTATTACACAATAGGTACGACAAGAAACAAATAGGTGCATATAACATAAATCAAGATAGCCGTTAACTATGGGGTGCCATACGCAGCAAAAGTCCATGTTAAAATCAAAATGTAATTGCAAAATTCAA
>NW_022752825.1:0-1435 GCF_011630105.1 Anneissia japonica
CCAAATACAATTTAACTCAAATACAGAACACGATTTTGCAACATATAATTTATTTGAACACTATTTCCAGATTTCCTGCTTCATTCTACAGGATTCACATAAGTGAAAGTATTGAAGTTATCAGTAGTATAAAACTGCTCTACAGAATACTAACCTGGACATCACTGGAAATGGCAGCAATTAAACTAAAGAACAACATAATCAATGGTATGACCTGGAGCCAAAAGTCGGAATGTAACTATACCGTGCATACATTGATTCTAGTTCTCTTTACAACCAGGCACTACTCTTTAAGAAAAAGCATGTCTTATAATTATAAAAATTATAAAAATAGGTGGACTTAGTGTACATCGTATTTGAACCGCGCCCTAATCGAGGACATGTTATTGATTACTCTAGAGTTAATGTGCTATCATAGACTCGATTGATTTGTTTTCAGTAAACTATTGGAAAACTATATTGTATAGAATTACTCTCCTAACGATGACCCAATAAAGTCAGTCAGTAAAATCAATCAATCAATCAATCAATCAATCAATCAATCAATCAATCAATCAATCAAGACATTTCATGTTATTTCTATTAACAGAAAGTAAAATACAGATTTTTTTTAAAAATATATATTTATATAACCCAACCCAAAATATTATAGCTTCTTATTTTGCTTATGTATTTTCCTGTATCAGCATTTACTCATAAATTCTATTTCAGAATTTGTTTTACAATTGTTCAAGCAAGAATGAGTGCAGCAGACGATATAAGTGATGACGCACTATTATCAACTGAAAGAAAACAAAACACATAATACACTGACGCTTTTATCGATTTCATCGTTTTATTATTTTTCCTTTTATCATTCTGGATTTTCCTAATGAGCATGGTTAGCAAAAATTAAGGACCCAGCACAATTTAAAAAAAATACAATTTAAGAAAATCTTAAATTAAAAATGATGAAATGTTCATCAAAAAGAAAAAAAAAGAAGAAAAAATAATAACAATAATAATACAATATATTTAATATATAGGTTATAAAAAGTGGACTTTTTGAAATTTGGTGGTCCAGGGGAAAAGGCCTGGAGGGGGTTGTGAGAAAAGCGACAAAGTAGCATTTTGAGGGTCTTACATAATAGATTTCTCAAACACATAATTCATGAATATTTCATTTAAATTTTCATTAATTTGGGTGTTTTTGGGACCTGAAAAATTAACGTTATTATGTCCTGTACATCTGCCGGCCTATAGATAATATTCTTCATATTATATAGATCAATCTGCAATCACCGGAGACGATCAATTTCTAAAACATTTCATACCACGTTATTAAAAATCAACAGTTAGATAAGCTGGCAAATATATGCAATGCATGCTATAGAATTTTGTGATAATTAGGAACGATTTTGTGAAATCATAGGTTTTAAAAAGTGGACCTTTTGAA
>NW_022752826.1:0-521 GCF_011630105.1 Anneissia japonica
AAATAAAGATGTAATTTAATGAAATAAAGATGTTGCATAGGCAGAGTCATATGAAGAAATAAAACAAAGTTTAAATATCTGCCTCAGAATAAAATTATATAGACCTATTGTATACACATTATCAATATAAGCCTGTATATTGTTTCAAATATATATGCAACAAATGAACAGATAAGCCTTAAACCATTAAGCAGAGTCATAGTAGGAAGAAATTTATATATAATATATATATATATATGTATGTATGTATGCATAAACATTATCAATATATAGGCCTGTATTTATATTTATATAAATTGTAAGCGACATAATGCACGCATACAATCACTATATGTAACAGATGAGTTTTAAACTATATTGTTGTGATGCTGAAATCAATTGGCCTGTATAAATTAAGTCTATTTGCTTAATATATAAGGGCTTTGCATATCAAATTAAAATTCAAGTTAAAACACCAGCATAATATACCTAGGCTTTTACACACATGCATAAATGCCACAATACAAAATAATTACTATATA
>NW_022752827.1:0-820 GCF_011630105.1 Anneissia japonica
AATATACACCCATAACGTTTAACCTTAGAACGACCCTGTTTAACTTCAATCGGACCAAAGTAGTCCAGTAAAGGTAAATGGTGGTTTGTCTGCTGTTACTCGCTCTTCCGGCAATGAGGCCATCAACTGTTGCACTGGTCTTGCATGGTGTTTCCTGTAAGTAACACAATCCTTTAGAAGTCCTTTGACTGCAGACTTACCTTTCATTATCCAATATCTCTCACGGAGAGTGTTTAAGGTTGCAGACCATCCACTGTGCCCTGCACCTTCATGATAGTGTTCTATAAGCAGCCTAGCTACATTTCCTCTGTGAGGGAGAATTACTGGGTGTTTGGCTTCAAAGTTTATTTGAGAGTTATTTAACCTACCTTCCACTCTAAGGAGATTCCCTAAAAGAACAGGTCTTAAAGTTTTGAGTCTAGAATCTTGTTGCCAATTCGGAAATGATCGTCTCTGTTCCCATGACAAAATCATGTTTTCACTTTCCTTTATTTCTGAGACGAGCAAGTTGCTTGTTACTGTAGGTCGCTTTTGTACCCTATCCTTAATGGAGTTTCAAAATCTTAGAATCCAGCCTAGAATTCTAACTAATCTTGTCCATCGAGAACACTTACCTACCAAGTTTGCTATCAGGTCTTCTTTGAGATTGTCACTTACCTGATTAGTAGTTATTTGATGAATAACTAATGACCTTTTGACTTCTGGATCTGTAGAAATATCTACATCGTCAAACTTAGATGCGGGCCAGTGGGAAGGATCTTTGATTAGGAACTCTGGACCATTTAGCCACTTACTCATAAAGTATGTTCCACGTGATCCT
>NW_022752828.1:0-1094 GCF_011630105.1 Anneissia japonica
ATATATATATATATACTTATATATATATATATATATGTATGTGTATATCTGTATTTTAACAACATCTATCAGTGCTGCATACTTTCGGATCGACGATTCGAAAAGTAAAGTCCAATAGTGTATGTACAGTACTGCGATGACTGGACTACACAGGCAAAGCTCCCCGGAGTGTTATTCATTTGCATCTACTAGGCCAAAAAATATAGGCTAGGCCTACGTGTTTGCAAAACTGGAAAAAATGAAGAAAAAAAAGAATTTAAAATGTATGGCTCGCATAACTCGCTGGCTCGCAATGTGACTCGCGCATTGGCTCGCGTGACTCGCTGGCTCGGACTTTGGCACTACTCAACCGTTTTCTTCATTGAAATTTGGGGTATTTTACCTTCTTGCCCAATGTGCAAACATAAGATCAACAAAAATAATGCATGGTGGCCTAGTACCTCTGTTGAGACTTTAAAAAAATAGGAAAACTACTCCAATTTCCAAAAGGCATCTCACCATGACAGAAAAGTCAACCAAAGCCAATTTTGGAATAAATGTACCATTTTGAAGAAATTAAAGGTGATGTTGGTGTTGTACAGACAAACTGAATGAGAAGGGAAAAATTACACCCTAAAATCTACCACTAAATTTGAATGATTATTATAAAAAAAACTATTCTTCCTCCTTTTCCCCTTGCTCACTACTTTCTCCATTACTAATAAGCATCAGAACATTATTACACCAAAACTAGACACTGATAATTGTTTTGGACATCGTTACGTTAAAGTACTGTAAAGAACCTGAATTGTAGGCTTTTTGATGTTAGTGTTGCACAAATAAACTAAGTGAAAAGGGAAATATTACACCATATAATTCACCATTAAAGTTGAATGATTATTATACTTACAGGTAAAGCTCCTCTCCCTCTTGCTCTTCCTCCTCCTCTCCCTCCTGCTCTTCCCCTTGCTCACTACTTTCTCCATTACTAATAAGCATGAACACATTATTAAACCAAAACTAACAGTTTTTGGACATCAGAAGTTTTGTAAAGAACCTGAATAGTTTAAGCTAACATTAAGCAGTTATTAATCCACCTTTTGTGCTCGGTTGCT
>NW_022752829.1:0-1831 GCF_011630105.1 Anneissia japonica
GGGGGGGGGGGAGTGGCGAAAGATCGAGACAAAATTACCATAGGGTGTCCTCGATATTTTTGTTTTCTAGACTCCCGAAAATTAACTCTGGGGCGTTTTGGGAGATCAATTATTTCTTTTCTTTTTCCTTCCTTCTTTTTTTTTTCTTTTTTTCTACTTTCTAAAAGGTGGGGACGGAGCCGGCCCGGCCCCCGTTAAATCCGCCCCTCGTAAGATAAAATCTATAGTCATTATTCAAACAGGTGAATATTAAATTATTGAGCTTGCTGCAATTTCAAAAGTTAGAATAAAAAAAAAAAAAAAACGAACATATAATCTCAATACAATAGCAACAATGATGGCCATGTTCTGGTTTTTTTTCCAGTAAATTTTAGAAGTGTTATTAGAAAATCTGACACGATAAAAAAAATATATTGCATCGCTAGATTATGAACTTTTTTAAAATAAGAAGCAGTAACATTTTGCCCAGGCTTATTTTTTTGCCGATTCCAGGCTAATGTTCTTATTTTTACACACATTTAATTTTCAAACATAGGAAATGTATTAATATAAAGCAATATATTACTGGATCGTCCAAACAAAATGATAGACTGTAAACAGTGAAGCCCAGCGTGACCGTATATAAGTGCTCTATACAGCCTTAATATTCAATCTGAAAAAACATACAGTTAACAACGTTTAATAGTCTACCTCGACATAAAATTGTTTAATATTAAACGTTATATATAATATATAATTGAAATTAAGTAGATTGTACTTACTACTATGATATATAATATATATATACATGTATATATCATGGAGAAAATAAAATATTTTATTTTCTCCATGTATATATCTTGAGGATATTTTCCGTACGATTAAAATCGTAACGGTACTGGGTTTGGTCTACGGAGCTCGTGTTTCGTACAGGTCATTCCATTCATAGAAAAAGCCTTTAATGGTGAAAGCGTACCTGTCATTAGCCGTAGTAGCCTAGGCCTAGGTCAATACATAACGCCGGCTGTATAAAATTTATTATAAGATTGAAAATGTTAATCTTATTATTGCAGTAGTGATACACTATGTACACGGTTTAGTTATTGTTATTTATTCGTTAACGTTATCATATTACTATATAAATTTAATGTATTGTTTAAGTATGAATTACTATGTCTATGTTAAATTAATTTTATCTATTAAAATTGTATATTTAAATAATATAGTAAGAGGCACTGATATAGCCGAGGTCTAGCCTAGACCAGTCCTAAAACAAATGAATGTGTGAGTGTATAAATCTATGAAAAATATGAAGGAAAAACGCAAAATTGTGAAAGAATAAAGGAAGAATAGGAAAGAGATTTGGAGCGGTTGAAATATTTTCCGAAAATATACGATAGTAGTCAAAATGCTATTATTGCATTACGTTTTTGTAAACAATTTTGGGCACTAATCGTCAGAGGTCTCGGTGCCACAGCCTACACTTTTCATAATTCGAAATCGAATCGGACCTTAAGTGATTTCTTCTTGGATGGAGAGGAAGTCTCTTTTAATTCTCTTAGAGAGTTGCAGGATGCTGGGGCTATAGTCAAATACCATAGGTAGCCGATCTTATTATTATTATTATTTTTACTTATGTACATTTTTTTATATTCATTGATTTCTAAACTGTATTTTATTTGTCATCATGACATCATGCGTTATATTATTTAAACTCATACATATACCTTATATTTCTGCTAATTATTTTCTATTCCACAATTTTTTTAATTATATAGGACCTTATAAATCTTACTATGTTTTATTTCCTGTTATTGTTTACTGTAGTTAAATAAGTCTTAACATTAAGCTG
>NW_022752830.1:0-978 GCF_011630105.1 Anneissia japonica
GCCATTGGAGTTTTGCATTGCCAACAACGTTTTGCACTGTAACTCTCAGTTTTGCACTGTGACTCAGTTTTGCACTGTGACTCTCAGTTTTGCACTGTGACTCTCAGTTCTGCACTGTGACTCTCACTTTTGCACTGTAACTCTCAGTTTTGCACTGTGACTCATTTTTGCACTGTGACTCTCAATTTTGCACTGTGACTCTCACTTTTGCACTGTGACTCTCAATTTTGCACTGTGACTCTCAGTTCTGCACTGTGACTCTCACTTTTGCACTGCTGACTCTCAGTTTTGCGCTGCTGACTCTCAGTTTTGCGCTGCTGACTCTGTGTTTTGCACCGTGACTCTCAGTTTTGCACTGTGACTCTGTGTCTTGCACTACTCAGTTTTGCACTGTGACTCTGTGTTTTGCACTGCTGACTCGCAGTTTTGCGCTGCTGACTCTCAGTTTTGCGCTGCTGACTCTCAGTTTTGGGCTGCTGACTCTCAGTTTTGCGCTGCTGTCTCTCAGTTTTGCACTGCTGACTCAGTTTTGCGCTGCTGCCAATTGTATTTTGTCCTTTTGGCGTTCCATATTGGCGTTCCATATTAGTAGGCCTATCCTGTGTCTTCAACAAATCTGTAAATACAAAGAATACAAAGTTTCAGTAGCACCAAACAATTTGCTTGAGCGCAAAATATGGGGTTGCTTAAATATTGCACGTACAAGATAACACCAGCTCAGCAGGCCCGTAGCGAGGCGGGGAGGGGAATTAAGTCACGCTACGTACGGGCCTGAGCTGTGGAATTTCAAACAACGGGTCACTTTCTTATTCTTTTTTTTACAATAATTTGTCACAGTAATCTGAAAATGAGTTGTCTTGGAACAATCGGGGCAGATCCAGAATTTTTCAAACGGGGCAGAATCGAGTAGGACATAACATTTACCTATGCATTGAAATTTTAAAAATTTAGTGGCAAAACGTGGAAGGGGGAATTTGC
>NW_022752831.1:0-2353 GCF_011630105.1 Anneissia japonica
GTTACCGAGTTTTCCAGATTTTGTTTCAAAATTTTTCCAAAACCGGCTTTTTAAAAGTTAAACCAGTTATATATTTATGCATAACTTATTAGTGTTATTATTTTAACTTTTTTTAAATATTCATTATTTGTCAATATTTTCACTTAGCTATCATTTGTCACCATTGAATAATTGGAAACATTTGATTACTCTGAAAACAAGAAAATTATTAAAAAACAGGTTTTTTTTGGCCAAAAACGTGTGTTTGGTAATAACTTTTTTCCTAGTATTTTGTTTGGGCATTTTTCTATTATACCGAATAGAAACATGAGTCTTACGAACAGTTTGGTTCCAAAATGAACTCTGCATGACTAATAGTAACCACAGATTTTTTCCCAAAATATGGACAATTTATAATTTTGCATAAAATTGGCCATTTTTACCCTTAGATGAAAGAATTTACCGAAGGGATCCACCAGATTCGTAATCAGCATTGTCAAAATACCCTAAGTCAAGTGGATCCCAGCCAATGCCAATTGATTTGTTGTAGAGGACGATTTTTGAAAAAAATGGACCAGTCTACTATTTTTGTGGTCATAGGCCCTGTTACAATTAAAGTAAAACGCCTAGGCTGGCCTATGTAATGTTATGATATTACACTAAATCGTAAAATGGAACAGCGCTGCTGTTGTTTGATACTCTCATGGCAAAGTTTTAGGACTTTTTATTTAGTTTATATTTGTGGTAAATTGTGTTTTAATTTTTCTAAGTACAATATTTGAGATTTCCTTGTAATAGCAAAGAAAAAAAAAATTACTACACTCATTGAGTCTCAACAATTAGTGTGTGATCAGTACACTTTCTGTCCATGCAGGAAACTCTCGTCATGGATTGAGATTCTTTTCACAATCTCGATCGCGCTTACGACTCAAAATTTCAGGGCATGCGTAGAAACTACATAATTTTGGGCACAGCGGCTCAGGGTTGGCACGGCGGGTTTTACGAAAGGACCAAATGCGACGTAGACATGTGTTATTGTTCCTATTATTGTTGAATGGAATGGTAATTAACATGTTTATTAATATCATCCCAGTAGTAAGGTACTGCGGTATGGCCCACTCTAGAGGGCGCTCAAGGAAGGGGACGCTATGACGTCATTAAATCATATTATAATAAAACAATAGTGAATATACTAGCAATAAAGCTCTAAAATGCAAATTCGGTTCAGTCTTTTATTCCACCAAATTTCCACTATTTCCTCAATAGATGAACAAGTTCCGTAAATTTCCAATTTACTGAAATCATTAGCAAAATAATTAAAAACAATCAAAATTATTAACAACAGTATTCATATTAAAGCAACACACAGTTATAGCCTGTCATAAACACATATTGGCAATCAACAATAAAGCCTAAGTAATTTCACCATCCTGATATATGCATAAATAAATTGTGATATTCATTCTAATACACATTAACTGAACAACTAAATTTAGACAAAATTAAACAGCAAATAACAATAATATCATATTAACTCACCATAAGGTTGAGCTTCCTTCATTTTACTAGCACATACTAGCCCTAATAGTATCACTGCACTACCTACTGAACTGAACCGGTAATGAAACAAAGAATGGCTAACAAAGAGAGCATCTGGCTACTATGCAAATTAGAGTAAAGGTAGAACAAAAACAAACTGATCAAGTTCGCAACTCAAGAAACTTTCACAAAAAAGGCAGAAACTAAATAGTGGACGTTACATACTCGCCCCAGACTGTGGACACCACAATATAATCCTACATTAATTCCAACTTTAAGTTTCGTGCTTGTTGCAATATCCAATAATCATAGAAATAATATATTAGAAAATAATGATCACTATCAATTTCCTTTTTTCTTTTAGTTTGTTCTACAGTTCATTCCAAAAATATAGTTTAGTTAAACTACAGTTCAGTATAAACTGTCCAATAACATTAACTTGCTATTTTCTAGGCTCATCTCCCTCCAACAATAAACCTATCTTGTCCACTGGTCTTGAAAGTGTGTTCATTTGCGTCTTGTCTCTCACACTTCGCACAAAACCGTCTTTGTTTGAAAAAAAATCGAATTATTTTTCCAAGTGGCCATGTATTTCTGGGAGTGTTCTTATTTAAAACCAAAAATATATCACCAACTCTGGCGTTTCGCTTAGGCTCCAAACAACGCTGACGTTTCTGAAGTGACGGCAAATACTCACGAGTCCATCTTTTTCAAAATGCGTCTGCAAGATGTTGAACTTGTCGCCATCGTCTACGATAGTACGATATGTTTTTCTCATCCACCAATGGAGGTAAGTTTTTGCTGGTCTTCAGTTGCAGAAGATGATTAGGAGACA
>NW_022752831.1:2433-12433 GCF_011630105.1 Anneissia japonica
TGTACTAGCAATAAAGCTCTAAAATGCAAATTCGGTTCAGTCTTTTATTCCACCAAATTTCCACTATTTCCTCAATAGATGAACAAGTTCCGTAAATTTCCAATTTACTGAAATCATTAGCAAAATAATTAAAAACAATCAAAATTATTAACAACAGTATTCATATTAAAGCAACACACAGTTATAGCATGTCATAAACACATATTGGCAATCAACAATAAAGCCTAAGTAATTTCACCATCCTGATATATGCATAAATAAATTGTGATATTCATTCTAATACACATTAACTGAACAACTAAATCTAGACAAAATTAAACAGCAAATAACAATAATATCATATTAACTCACCATAAGGTTGAGCTTCCTTCATTTTACTAGCACATACCAGCCCTAATAGTATCACTGCACTACCTACTGAACTGAACCTTTAATGAAACAAAGAATGGCTAACAAAGAGAGCATCTGGCTACTATGCAAATTAGAGTAAAGGTAGAACAAAAACAAACTGATCAAGTTCGCAACTCAAGAAACTTTCACAAAAAAGGCAGAAACTAAATAGTGGACGTTACATACTCGCCCCAGACTGTGGACACCACAATATAATCCTACATTAATTCCAACTTTAAGTTTCGTGCTTGTTGCAATATCCAATAATCATAGAAATAATATATTAGAAAATAATGATCACTATCAATTTCCTTTTTTCTTTTAGTTTGTTCTACAGTTCATTCAAAAAATATAGTTTAGTTAAACTACAGTTCAGTATAAACTGTCCATTAACATTAACCTGCTATTTTCTAGGCTCATCTCCCTCCAACAATAAACATATCTTGTCCACTGGTCTTAAAAGTGTGTTCATTTGCGTCTTGACTCTCACTATTCGTACAAAACCGTCTTTGTTTGAAAAAACTTGAATTATTTTTCCAAGTGGCCATGTATTTCTTGGAGTGTTCTCATTTAAAACCAAAACTATATCACCAACCATGGCGTTTCGCTTAGGCTCCAACCAACGCTGACGTTTCTGAAGTGACGGCAAATACTCACGAGTCCATCGTTTCCAAAATGCGTCTGCAAGATGTTGAACTTGTCGAAATCGTCTACGATGGTACGATATGTTTTCTCATCAACCAATGGAGGTAAGTTTTTGCTGCTCTTCAGTTGCAGAAGATGATTAGGAGACAAAGGCTCAAGATCATTTGGATTTTCTTGTGACTTAGTTATTGTTCTTCCATTTACGATTTTTTGACTTCGCACATAAATCTTACAAGTGTGTCATGTGTTAAACTTTGTTCTTTCACAAGGGAGCACATTATCTTACGAATACTCCTGATCTGCCTCTCCCATATGCCTCCGTGGTGGGATCCCGACGGAGGATTAAAGACCCAATCAATGCCTCGTTGGAGTAGGCTGTCATAAACTTTTGAGTGATTCCATTTTTGTATTTCTTGCTTCATCTCTTTTTGAGCTCCAACTATATTGGTACCATTGTCGGAACGTACCAACTTCACAGGTCCACGGGGTGAGACAAATCGACGGATAGCATTTACACATGCGTCTATATCCAAAGAATCGGCTACTTCCAAATGTATAGCTTTAGATGCCATGCATACAAAAACAACACCTTACCTCTTCACCGAACTCCTGCCTTGCTTCACTTCAAGCGGGCCGAAGTAGTCCATACCAACATTGGTAAATGGTTCTTTACCATATTCTAGTCAGTCCTCGGGAAGTTTTGCCATTTTTTGCTGCATAACTTTACCAAACCGTTGCCTACACTCAACACACCGGTTCACTATTTTACGAGCCATAAAATTAAAAGCGAGTATCCAGAATGTTTCTCTCAATAGCGATAACATATAGTTTCTACCACTATGACCACTTTTATGATGCATATCGTCCATAATCAACTCTGAAACCCTGGAGCTTTTTAGTAAAATCATCTGATGCTTGGCGTTTGAAGGGATATCAGTTCGGGTAAGACGACCACAAACATTCAAAATGCCGTTGTCTAACACAGGATCTAACTTGTAGATAGGACTGCACTTGGAAACACACCTTTTCAACTCCCTCTTGTCATTTTCCTGCAAAATTTTAACTTTTAACATCAGCGAATGCTTTACTCTGCACATGTTCAATCAATAGGTTTTCTGTCATTTGTAAGTTTGCAACAGCTAAATTTCGAATTATTTTCTTGTTTCTAAGAAATTGCAACACCAACATCAAATAGGCCACAGCTTTCTTCAATTTATACCATGAAGAGTAATACTCAATTAATAGATCAAGCGGATGGCTGCCAGTATTAATACTGGTTGCGAAAACTGCTTTCACTTCGGCGTCACAGTCATCCAATTTTGACATTACAATTTGCTCAGGCCATTTGTATTCATCTTGGCACAGGAAAGGTGGTCCATGGAGCCAAGTGTAGTCATTGATTAACTGTGTAGGACTTGCGCCCCTCGAAGCAATATCTGCTGGGTTTGATCGAGATTCAACATACTTCCATTGGCTCGGCTCCGACTGTTCTATTATGACATGAACTCGATTGGAAACAAATGTGTGGAATCTAGCACTTTCATTTGATATGTATCTCAAAACTGCGGTGCTATCAGACTAATAATATACACAGTCAAAGTTCAACTCCATCTCACATTGCATCATGGCACTAATCTTAACCGCTATGTAGGCTGCATTTAATTCTATCCTTGGGACAGTTATTTTCTTGAGCGGTGCCACTCTAGACTTTTCTAGTAGAAATGAACAATGTACATCACGATCCTCATTGACCTGTCTCAAGTAAATAACGCCCCCACACGCCTTTTCACTGGAGCTGTCTCTTATACACATCTAGATGTGTATAAGAGACAGGTTATTGTATGTGTGAAATCACTGGTGAAAATTAAGTAAAGCTCGCGCCCATTAAACCCTTTGGTGTAAAAGTAGAAAAGAAGTTAAACGATGTGGTCTTAAATCGTGTTGGTCCGCCGAAAATGATGCACGCTGTGGCTTCCAATGCTTTGTGTTGCAGTTGAGCATTCGATGAGCAGAATGGATAATTCGTCTAACGCATGGGGATCATCAGCGCACACTTGAGGCCAGGATAATACCTTTTTTACATAGGCATTAGCTATTACTTCCGGATCACCAAATCTTGCTCTGAGTTCTTTCATAGCAGCAGGGTATCCTACATCAGCATCCAGGTGAGCGAATCCGGATGCTATCCTGTTGGCTTTACCACTGTTAAATTGCTCCAAATAATAGATGTTTTCAGCATTATTACAAATTCTTTCAATTCTCGATTTAAATTGCCTAACAAATTAAGTATAAGTCATCGGATCGCCTGCAAATATTTTCATAGCCAATCTAGGCTTCTGGAAGTTTAACAAAGCCGTAGTAGCACGTTGATCGACAGATGAAGCAGCAGGTGGATGATTACTGGGAACTGCATGTAATTCAGGTTGATCAATAAGCTGAGCATCAATTCCTTCTGGAAATGCATTTACTACATGAGGCCAAATATTTGAACTAACAAGCGGAGTAGCAGACACATTGTCAGGTACAACAACCGGTTGAGTAAGTTGCGGAACACTAGCGGAACATCCATATCCATATAGTGAACTGCTCGAGTTCAGATTCATAGCTGCTTAACACCGCAGGTGCTAACAAATGACGCAAGTCATCATTCACCTTCAAGAATGCAGAATACTCATTCAGCCAATCTTGATGCATACTACGTAGAGTGGACTTATTCAAAACATCATCGAGTCCCCTCTTCAGAACATCTGACACTTTTTCAAACATCTCCATGCATCCTTGGCTTCCTTCTCCAGTCGTTCCTGTTGATAAGCAGCACCCTTTTCAGTCAACTTTCTAGTCCGACCTTGTCTGGATTTCCTTGAAGTATCTGACATCTTAATACTGAGCTCCTTATGTAAATAAATGCACTAGCAATAAAGCTCTAAAATGCAAATTCGGTTCAGTCTTTTATTCCACCAAATTTCCACTATTTCCTCAATGGATGAACAAGTTCCGTAAATTTCCAATTTTCCGATTTACTGAAATCATTAACAAAATAATTAAAAACAATCAAAATTATTAACAACAGTATTCATATAAAAGCAACATACAGTTATAGCCTGTCATAAACACAGATTGGCAATCAACAATAAAGCCTAAGTAATTTCACCATCCTGATATATATGCATAAATAAATTTTGATATCCATTATAATACACATTAACTGACAACTAAATCTAGACAAAATTAAACAGCAAATAACAATAATATCAAACTAACTTACCATAAGGTTGAGCTTCCTTCATTTTACTAGCACATACCGGCCCTAATAATATCACTGCACTACCTACTGTAGGTGTGCTCAGCACTGTGTTAATGACTGAACTGAACAGCTAATGAAACAAAGAATGGCTAACAAAGAGAGCACCTGGGTACTATGGAAATTAGAGTAAGGGTAGAACAAAAACAAACTTATCAAGTTTGCAAGAAACTTTCAAAAATAAGGCAGAAACTAAATAATGGACATTACAGTAATGAAACTCACTTAAAGAGGTAAATTTAAGTGTTGGTATTTCAAAGGGATTAATTTTAATTAAACAATAGGAATGAAACAAAAGAAAGGATGTGCGGTGTCATTGATAAATGATTTTTAGGATGTGCGGTGTCGGTATTTCAAAGTGATTAATTTTAATTAAACAATAAAACGGATAGAACAATAAAAACAATAGAAAGGATGTGCGGTATCGTTGATAAAGGATGTGAGGTGTCATTGAATGTAATTATTGTTTGTATAGTAAAGTGATATAGGAACGTACGTCACGATAATAATGAATTCTTTTGGTTGTGTATTCAATCTTATTCATTTTAATTAAATAAAAATAAATAAAAAACATAGAAAATAAATAAAATGAATAAAATAAAACAAAATGAATAAGGAAGCGACACAACTAACGTCATACTTAATCCTTCTATACAATTTAGTGTATATATATTGGAGGGAAATTAAAGTTTAAGACATCAGTTGAAAAAAAAAACCCTTAAGTATGATGGATGTTGCAGAAACAGCTAGAAATTTGAGTCAATCGTTTATAGTATATTAATTAAATGGTAAAATAATTTGGAACTTCCCGATACTAATACGAGTTATTCGTTTAATTGAACAAATTGAGAAAGAATATTTATCTGATCTTGAGAAAATTAGTGGCATTAGTCCTAGTCAATTATTTAGTATATTTGACGAAATGTTTTCCGATGAGAAAATAAATTGGTCTCGAATATTGATTAGGCCTATTTATGTTATGGGAAGTTTAGTAGCTAAGGGAAAATGCGAGAATGATATTCGAACACTGAAAAGACGCATCGGTCAATACGAAATTTCACTACTTAACAATTTTGTGTGTGTGTGTGGGGGGGGGGTACGCGAGTAATCTTGGAGGGGCGTGCGTCCCCTCTCCCTGCGCACTACCCTAGATACGCCACTGCTGGGGCTTGCTTATTAGATAGGTTGTAACATGATTATTAGATAGGGTGCGTGGCACAATGATCTCATGACAGTTATGAAATATGGAAGTAATCAGCAAAAACATTTGTTACTTTTGCCAAAAAACCTATGAACAATAACAAAATCGAGTCCAATATAGTGGATTTGAGGCCCCTTTGTGGTAGCTACAACATGTTCCCTGATAATAAAGTAGTGGAGTAGTAAATAAAAACGTAAAAAGACAAGTAGATATGAACGTGGAAACAGAGTAGACTAGATAATTTGGAATAGATGAGTTTTTGAATATATTTTAAATGAATCCAAAGAGGGTGAAATTAAGTCGTTCAACAGAAATGAGGCACACAGGTTCGTTCGCCATGTGATTTTAATTTGAAAGTGGCGACAATGAGAGGACTCATTTGCTGAGCGGAGGCGGCGGTTGGGGATTTAGGTGTTTAGAATGTCAGAGAGATAAGAGGGTTGTTGGAATCGAAGAGCCTTAAAACACAGTAAAAGGATTTATAATTCCTTGCCGAATAGGTAGCCAGTGCAGGTATTTTTCAGGATGGGGTGATGTGGTGGCGCCTGGGAGTGAGAGTGCACACGTGAGCAAGCGTTGAAAATTATTGGCTTATGTAGCATATATAGAGCGAATATAAACGACATGCAGTATAAATTAACTTCGACTCATTTTATAATGTGTGGGAGACACTAACATCCGTTTAACATTGTTATTGAATCTAGTCTACTGGATATTCATAGTAGATTATAAATCTATAAAATAATGAAACAATGGGTTGAGGGGTAGTATTTTTGGCTGTATGTAGGCCTAGGCTTAATCACTAATATTAATAACTTTTGCCTTTTTTCAGAAGATGTTGGTCACTCAGTCTCAGCAGGTCTCTCAGTAAAGTGATGTTTGTTTGAAGCCTTATTGTGGCAGTTGCAGAAACAGAAAATTGCCTGACATTCAAAGGTGAATAAAATGTTTTGTTTAAATTTTAAGTTTAGGGGCCTACTGTACTGTAGGTTGTAATTATGAATCGTACTCCAAATAGACACACTGTACTGTACTTACTACCATGATGGAGGTTATAACTAATAAAATATAATGTGTATGTAATAGGCCTATAATAGATATCACTGTAACACCGTAATGTACTGTCTGCACAACATTTAATTTGAAGCTGTTTTGAAAACTAAACAAAAAATAAGAAACAGGATTGGAACTGATAATTCACTTTTGATAAAATAAAAAACTGCTAGTCTATTATCTTAGCTACAGTACATTATGCATATCGTACTCTTATTTTAATATCTTTGATTTTGAAGGGAAATAATAGATTTTAAATTTGAGTAGGAATGTTTTATGTGCTGTACATTTACTAATTCATTCTTTGCCTTTGACTTCATTAAGACAATTTAAAAAAAAATAGCATTTTGCATATTTTAATTGACAGAAAACAATTTTCCCCTGCCCTTGATTTTTTTTTGGACCTGTATATCATGAGTTTTCAATCACCTTTTTTCGAAATGCCAAGGACTATGAAATGCATTTTTGAAATGCCAAAATGCATATTTCGCTCAGCTCAGTTTTAAAGAATTCGTTTTTTTTTTTATCTTTCAGCAATTGTGGAACTCCGAAAAAATTTAATGCCAACAAGCGACCAGCTAAAGACCATTTAGAACTTGGACCAGTTATGAATAACACAATACAGTACCCAACAAATTTTAGTGGCCCACTTACATTTCAATTCCTATTCAGCCCTGAAATAAATCAGATATAGCCCAGCATGGGCCCGTAAATTGTTTTGGACAAAACCCACATGGGTCCCAAATAAAACCATAATGTAAACATAAGGGGCCCAATTATATCCTTTAACGGGCCCATAGACTTTATGGGACCCTTATGGATTTTGGGTGCACAAGCAGCTCATTCCCGTATGGGCCAATTTATAGTGGCCCCAACCTAAGGGGCCCAAATATATTCGTTAAAGGGCCCATAAATTAATTTGGGACAACTTTATGGGGCCCATATGGATTTAGGGTGCACAGGCAGCTCTTTCCCATATGGGCCAATTTATAGGGTCCCCTTACATTTCAACCCCGATTCAACCCCTTAAAAACCCAGATAGAGACCACAATGGGCTCATGAATTAACTTGGACAAACCCATATGGGTCCCAAATGAACCCATAATTCAAACCTTAAGGGACCCAAATACATTCTTTAAAGGGCCCACATTTGCATTTGGGCCAAACATTAAGGGACCCTTAAGGATTTAGGGTGCACAGGCAGCTCATTCCCGTATAGGCCAAACTTTAGGGGGCCCACATTTTGGCCCATGCGTTTCCCATATGGGGCCCATGTTTCCTTGCTACCTGGGGATGCATATACATTTTTTTTTGATCAATATTTTATGTAAAATAGGTAATTTGTGAAAACGTTTAGTGGTGTAAAATGATTAATATTAATTATTTATAGCACAGCTAATACATTCTTGGAATGGAATCAATTGTCATGAAACTGACAATCGGTATGTTTTCATAATCTGTAGTCAATACTCGTCATGTTAGCAATCACGATGTGTACTCAATTATTAATTTTGTAATTAATATAATGTGCTTGTGATCGATAACGCGAGTGGTGTATTACCGTTAATACGTGAATTTAGAGAGTGGTTTGCAATCGATTGATATATAAAAACAAATCCTACACTGGTTAATCAGACACATACAATAATTAATGTTCAAGAACAGATTATTAGAGATATTAGAATATTGTCACTTACAGCTCTTCAAGACTTTTCAAACCATTGAATACACCATGTTTCAGATCAGTTACTTTGTTACCACTCAATTTCCTTCAAAACAAACGAACAAAAAAAAGTCTAAACAGTATGATTAAGAAGAAAAAAAAGTAAGCCATTAGAACACAAGAGCAGGCTGTAGCCTACAATTTGTTTATACTTTGAATCCTGTTACCCTAGATTTTGTTCTCAATAATGAGAATTAGCCTTATAAATTCCGTCCGTTATTCATCAAAAATGACTTGGTCTATGTACATATTGTACATTATAAAATAGATTGGCATTATAATGGCACAATGTAGAGTGATTTACTATATTACAATAAAGATACATTAGTAGTAGAGTAGTAAATAAAACGTTAAAAAAAAACAATTTGTACGTGGAAACAGATTAGACTAGATAGTTTGAAATAGATGAGTTTTTTAAATTTATTTAAAATGAATCCAAAAAGGGTGAGATTTTGATAGACAATATTAAGTCGTTCCACAGAAAAGAGGCACAAAGATTCGTTAACCATGTGATTTTAGAATGTCAGAGAGATAAGAGGGTTGTTGGAATCGAAGAGCCTTAAAACACAATAAAAGGATTTATAATACGATGCCGAGTAGGTAGCCAGTTTTTTTTTTTTTCAGGATTGGGGTGATGTGGTTGCGCCTGGGGGTGAGGGTGCACACGTGAGCAAGCGTTGGCAATGTTATTGGCTTATGCAGCATATAGAGCGTATTAGAATATAAACGACATGCAGTATTAATAAGCATTTTATCAACTCATTTTAAAATGGGTGGGAGACACCAACATCCGTTTAACATTTTTATTGCATCTAGTCTACTGCATATTCATGTGGTAGATTATAAATCAATGTATTTTATTCTCTGTTACAAATCATATGACATTTACATTAACATTGTTGTTTTCATCAGCAACGTTGAAGTAAACTTGAACCATTATCATCATCATCATCATATTATTATTATTATTATTATTATCATCATTAGTTTATAAGTAAAAAGTAATTTAAAATCATCAAGCTTGGTCGAGATCGTAACTGTTTCTGAGAAAAAAATGTTGTTAATAACTCACAAAATAAGCCTTGCAAGCGTGGCTAAGGTTGAAACTAAGTCAGGCTACACAAAAATGATTACAAGGTTGAAAATTGTTAATCTTATTAATATAAGGGATAGGCCTACTATGTTTACATAGAAGTAATATTACATTTTCAATTGATATAAAATTCAAAGCAATAATTATTGGTTTAAGAAATTGGTTTATATGTTTTTTTTTTGTACTTAATAATATAAAATGAATTATTCTTGTAAATGTTTTGTTAATATTATATTAATTAATTAATTAATTATTGTACATATAATGTAAAAGAAGAATTTAGAGCCGCTCCGAATCTCTTTGCTATTCTTCTTTCTCTCTGTATACAGTATTCTTCTTTCTCCCCGTATACAATGGTATTGATTTTTTATATACACAAAATTGTAAAGTTTTATAGACAAAATGCATTTTAATAAAATTCTGATCATTGAAATAATTAGCTCATTAGTATACAAGAAATCTATAATTTGTGGGTACGATAGGCCTATATGCTATCAGGGAACAGTAATTTCACTGCTCCCTGATGCTGTTTAATATAGGAAGACATCTCAGGGAACAGTTAACTGGGCATGTACAGTATATAATAATATATTT
>NW_022752831.1:13633-21086 GCF_011630105.1 Anneissia japonica
TTCTATATCTTTTAATCGAAGCTCCACCACGCCCACTTTGCTTTTGTAGGGAACTTCGACCTCCCCGCCCGTCGGAAAAATAATGGCGCCACCCCTGAAAACTTCCTGGAAGTTTAAAGAAGGAATAAATTATCAAGCGCTGGTCACGATCCAAATTAGTGAGTGAACTTGAGGGTCATTTACATTTTTGAGGTAATTTGTGTTTCCTGTGTAAAAAATATCTCAAAAACAGCTGCACTGGTTTAAATGCCAGATACAGGGTTTGATTGGTATAACCCAAGGATGAGGTGATTCAATTTTGGTGGTCAACCGGCGTAGAGTGTGCATATGAGGACCACTCAAAGAAAAACGTCTCAGACCAGATATTTAAAAAAAAATCAAATGATATGATTGAAACTTTCGTAAATGTTTTAACCAATTTAAAAGGAAGAAATTATGAAGCGCTGGTGACGATACAAACATGGGGTCTTCTTCTTCTTCTCATTCTCCTTATTATTATTAGAAATGTATTATCAATAGGATCGAGGAAATGAAGCCAACGAAATTTTTTCTTTGCCTTCATTAAGCGCAAAATGTCTGATATTAAATCTAAAATCCAAAATATAATGTACAAATATTGCACAAGTTTTTGGAGTGAGTTTATTCTTCTCCTATTACAAAGGGGGAATCTTCTTAACTTGTTGCACATAGAATCGTGCGATCTTACATGAAGATCCATAATCTTCAGAGGGAAGTCCTGATCTTTGCGTTAGTTTATCGATCGATTATTTACCTTGTCTTAATAACCTTAAAACTTTTTGGGAACATGAGGTGTACATCTCCCTTAGAGTTTTTTGCACAGTGTGTGACCTTCTTAATTACACTGTGTAAATACTTAATGACAGTTGACAAATTAAAAATGTGCAGCAATACCGAAACACTCAATTATGTCCTGACTTCATGTAAAATCTCACTAGACCAGGGAACAATTTTTATTTAAATTTAGACCTGACCTCATTTAATACCTAAACATTTTTCATACATTTTTAATTAATTATGTTATTGATGACTTACGGTATATAATCTTCATATGATATACTATGAATAAATTTGTTTAAACAAAATGTTAAAACTGGCTTCATGAATAAAATTGCATTTTATTCAAAATTCTGAATGCTCTTTATATCTCATATCTTATTATTATTATTATTATTATTATTATTATTATTATTATTATTATTATTATTATTATTATTATTATTATTATTATTATCATTATTATTATTAAATCATTATTATTAATATTATCACTAAAATTATTATTATTATTATTATCATTATTATTATTATTAATTATTTTTATTATTATTATTAATTAAAATGCTAGCTCGATTGGGAATCTACATTGTCAACAAAGTTGGTAAAAAAATTGATAGAGGAAATTGTGCTAAACGTTTTCTTCATTAAGCGCAAATGGTCTGATATTAAATCTGAAATAAAAAATAAAATGTACAGAGTTTTTTGGAGTGAATATATTCGTCCCCAAATACAAAAAGGAAATCTTCTTAAAGTTGTTGCAGATAGAATCGTGCGATCTTACATGAAGATCCATAATGTATGATCTTCCGAGGATAGTCCTGAGCTTTGCCGTTAGATCATCGATCCATTTTTTACCTTGTCATCATTACCTTAAAACTTTGAAGTAGGGATTTAACAACAATTGAAAGTTAAAAGCGCTTTCACGAAGTCAATAAATCGGAAATCTGAAGGCTTAAAAATAGTCCTAGTCGCCTATCCCTCTTCTCTAATCTGAAATGCACGATATACAACGATTTCTGAGAAAATTGCCCCTCTTAGGGCTAATAATGAGTTGTAATGTTGGTCATCCCATTGATAAGTAATATAGGGATTAATTTCTGATTGATTTAATCCAAATGTTTTTGTTATACTATTGTTTGTCTTGTGACCCTGTTTGAGATTGAGTCTTTTCCGTTAACTGACATGGGTTTTTTGTTACATTCTTTTGTGAAATTTTACAGGTTTTTAATACAGAATGAGAAAAACAATAGAGCCAGTATGGTGTCCTAGTTGCAATTAATTAGCTAAGATAAATGAGAGAACTGTGTGTTATGATTGTTCACCTCAGCTGTTTCGTATTTAATTTCATCTTCAATGCGTAGTGTACTTCAAGACTAAATAAAATAAAAATACAATTCAATGAACTGAGGACGCAAGAACGAACGAATTAATGACGTGGTTGTACGTTACCGTGTGGAATTTGAGACAGTGAGACAGTAATTCGACAGTGATGTGGAATTAATTTTTTATAAGTAATACATTCTTTTTATCGAATCGATAATTTCATGAAACTGATAATAGATATATCAGTAGGATTTTCATAATGTGCAATTAACATTTCTCATGTTATCGATCACAATGTTTATTTAAATGTTGGTTTATAATCGATATGACACAGTGTATCGCCTAAGTTGTATCAACTTGATTATTTTTATTTGTCGGAAATCATTACATAAGATTATAAAATAAAACAATAATGAGTCTCCCATGAAGTAAAACCGCAATTTTGTAAGGGCCTTTTGATTCTGGAACCACAACTGTCGGCCCTTACTCGGTTCGCAAATGTGCTTTCTGTACCCTCCCAACCGCCAACTATGACATAAAATAATTATAATGTTATGTGGTGTGTGTTTTGGGATAATTGTCAACTAGACACACTTTAGAAAGCTTTCGTAATTATTATGGCTTCATTCTCGGTCATTTAGAGTGCTATATTCTTAACAATTTCTGATTTCAAACCATCAGAAAACAATGTTCAGTCAGCCTACACAAATCAATGCATCCGCCCATAGCTAAGGCCTAGTCTCAAAATCTGTATTACTTGGGAAATATTCCATTGATTGATGGCCAATTTATTGTCTGCCTTTAGCTCGTTCATACGAGAGAAGAGCTTCTTGTCGTGTTCGTTAGATTTTTGCGGACGCTATCATACGAATGTTAGGTTATACATTTTAAAATGACAAAAATAGTAAAGAATATTGAATAGTTTGTGACTTGCGTTGACTATCAAAATCCCAACAAATGATAATTCATAACTTGTGGATTGTTACTTACAATGTTAGAAGCCTTGTTAAATCATTGAATGCACCTTTTGTTAAACCAGATATGTCGTTATTAGACAAATCCCTTAAAAAAAAAAGCAAACGAGAAAAAATTGTCGACATATCAACGAGTGCATATTATTTTCCAGTAAATGCCAATATAATATTTAGAATACTACAGCAGATGTAGCGTGGTGGTAAAGACGTCTGCTTTCTAATGAGAGATATTGCATTGATTGATGGCCAATTTATTGGCTCCCTTTAGCTCGTTCATACAAGAACTTCTTCTCGTTTTCGTTAGATTTTTGCGGACGCTATCATACGAATATAAGGTTATACATTTTGAAATGACAAAAATAGTAAAGAATATTGAATAGTTTGTGACTTGCGTTGACTATCAAAATCCCAACAAATGATAAGTCATAGCTTGTGGATTGTTAATTACAATGTTAGAAGTCTTGTTAAATCATTGAATGCACCTTTTGTTCAAACCAGATATGTCGTTATTAGACAAATCCCTTGAAAGAAAACAAACGAGAAAAAATTGCCGACATATCAATGAGTGTATATTATTTTTCCAGTAAATGCCAATATAATATTTAGAATACTACAGCAGAACAATGTAGCGTGGTGGTAAAGTCGTCTGCTTTCTAATGTTATGGTGCTGTGTTCATTGGAGACACCAGGATTCATTTATTAAAGAAAACAACTCCACTTTTAACACATACAATGTAGGCCTATGTGCGTATCCTGTGCAGATGTTGTAATACCGATTGACATTATACCCCCTTTTCAGATTGTTGTTCGTTATCGACGATTATTATTTTTGACATAAACAATGAAATATCAGGCAATACATACTTTATTGTGAAGAAACTGATAAAATAAGTAACTTGTGGATTGCCACTTACAACGATTGGAGGCTTGTCAAACCATTGAAGGCACCATCCTTTAGATGAGTTATTTTTTTTGAAGACAAATCCCTTCAAAACATAAAAACATCAAACAATTATTATCATTGAGCAAAGGTAAAAATCTATCGCCGATATAATACACTTAGCGTTCAAGATACAGAGCAGCCTGTACCTTGTTGATTTACATACTTGTCTTTTCTCGAGCGTTGTCGTTTTTATAATAGTTGTTGTTTTATCAATGAATGTTGTTATCAGCGATTTCTTTTTGTCGTAAATTTGTATTGTTATTACCGTCGTTGTCGATGAGTGTTGGTTCCAATGATCTTTGTCGTCATTAATGCAATGTCAAGTTTTGGAATGACCTGAATAGTAGACAATGTGGAATGATTTACGATTAGATTTTAGTGTCAAATATATAACTGTAATAATCATAACTTGTGATTTGTCACTTACAACTTTCGAAGACTTGCCATACCATTGAAAGCACCTTGCCCTATATCAGTTATCATGTTACCATTGCTCAAATACCTTGAAAGAAGACAAAATAATTAAGAAAATTAAGCAAAATAACACTAGTGTAAACATTGGTAGTAAAAGCGGACCATTTCTTTAATCGTCCTTTTAAATTTCTATTGGCTTCTCTGAGTATCGTTTCAAAATCTGAACAAATAAAATACCGTGTAATTCGTAACAATTGTTGCTAGGCAGTCCAGTGCTGTATTTAGAGTGTGACGTGTACATAACCAAGGGACGTCTTAGGGACACCTGTCCTTATCTTATAACAATAGCTCGACGACGTAATGCTGCCGTTAATTTATGCAAACGAGGGTGATGCGAGTTTTGTTGTATAGCAAGTACGGTTAAATTTGTCACTGGACAGAAATATCCCTAAACCCGGCGGATCGGAACCGTGAGCGTGGAAAGCCATAATGTTAGCCAATGCGGAATGGTAGTGCGTTTTCTGTGATATGCAACCTGGTAGACAGTAACTTTGCTCCCTTGTAGATTTGTTTTATACGCTTTATCGTGATTTATTAGTAATATTAACATGCCGAGGTGTTAATCTCTCCAGTCACTAACATAATTGTAGACTTTTGAAGTCATGAAATATTGTATTTAAATGAAATGGTTGAAATTGTACGTATTTATTCAAAGGTTTATGTGAACGTAACTAGCATGAGAACAACTAAAGGAGAGAAAATGTTAATTTGCTTTATGTTATGACATTCATTTTTAATACATTTGTATTACAGTTCTAATGTAATCTCTTATTTTCGCTAGAGTGAGCAAGTAATCGTATCGTAGTCTCGTCGTCAGTTTTCTCATGGATTTTTGACACTGGATAACTACTGCATAATGTACCGTGGTTGAGAAGTCTGTCTACCGATCATAAAGGCTCAATCACGTAGTTGAACATGTATCTTTTCTGGAATAATTATTAATGCACTCCCATGTATGGTATTATTCGATTGCTAAATGGAATAATTAATAATGTATATTCGTTTATTGATACTGTATGGTATTATTAGATTGATAAATGGAATAATTATTAATGTATATTCATATATTGATACTGCCCATGTATGGTATTATTCGATTGCAAAATGAGAAAAAACAATGTTGAAATCCTTTCCAGTACATCTTGTGGTACATAACTGTATCGGTAAAATATTATTAGTTGAATTCATAGATACAGAGAAGGCTTTCTTTATGTCAAAATATTCACATAGAAGATTCGTTTAGCATTTGTACGAGAAAAGGTTTTCTTAGGCTTGTTAATTAAATTATAACACACTCATCAACATTTTAAACTATATACTGATGCCACATGCTCGATAATGTGCGCTGCCAACCTACCCTGGTTCGAGTCCCTAACAATTACTCGATCGCAATCACGGAGCTATTTTACGATTGCTGTTGCATTATAAATTTTGGTTGCTGTCAACAAGAAAACGTCCAAGGACGTTATACGTTGACTGTATTATATAAGTATTATAACAACGATTACAATTTGCCTTAATATGTATTTAGTGTGGGTTTCATTATACTGTGAAGTACTGGTTGACTTTTGAATCCGTAATCTAATAATTTTATTTGTACTGTAGAATCCTTACCAGGGAACACTTTTGGGACCAAATAAGTGTGTCTCTTGAATAAGGTAACCCCAATTTAAGAGGAACTAACCAAAAATGTGAGGTTGTCCCCAATGTAGTGGTTAAAAACTGTTAAATTGGAATTTTGCGCACTAATGTAAGTGTCCCCGTTATGTTATTACTGATAGGGGTATCCCTACTATAAGGGGACCTCCATTCGAGCATATCTCGTTCGTAGGGATTAGCAGTACATGCTAACACAGATACTTTATTATGGTAAGATAATTTAAACTTGTCATGTAGGATGTATAAGTAAATAATAAGTAAAATGACAATCACTCAAATTAAATGAACTTCATGCTAAATAGTAGATCTTTCGATTGATGGCAAGACGTGTAATTCGTAACAGTTGTTGCTAGGCAGTCCAGTGCTGTATTTAGAGTGTGACGTGTACATAACCAAGGGACGTCTTAGGGACACCTGTCCTTATCTTATAACAATAGCTCGGCGACGTAATGCTGCCGTTAATTTATGCAAACGAGGGTGGGGCGAGTTTTGTTGTATAGCAAGTACGGTTAGGTTTGTCACTGGACAGAAATATCCCTAAACCCGGCGGATCGGAACCGTGAGCGTGAAAAGCCATAATGTTAGCCAATGAGGAATGGTAGTGCGTTTTCTGTGATATGCAACCTGGTAGACAGTAACTTTGCTCCCTTGTAGATTTGTTTTATACGCTTTATCGTGATTTATGAGTAATATTAACATGCAGAGGTGTTAATCTCTCCAGTCACTCACATAATTGTAGACTTTTGAAATCATGAAATATTGTATTTAAATGAAATGGTTGAAATTGTACGTATTTATTCAAAGGTTTATGTGAACGTAACTAGCATGAGAACGACTAAAGGAGAGAAAATGTTAATTTGCTTTATGTTATGACATCCATTTTAAATACATTTGTATTACAGTTCTAATGTAATCCTTTTTTTTCGCTAGAGTGAGCAAGTAATCGTACCGTAGTCTCGTCGTCAGTTTTCTCATGGATTTTTGACACTGGATAACTACTTCATAATGTACCGTGGTTGAGAAGTCTGTCTACCGATCATAAAGGCTCAATCATGTAGTTGAACATGTATCTTTTCTGGAATAATTATTAATGCACTCCCATGTATGGTATTATTCGATTGCTAAATGGAATAATTAATAATGTATATTCGTTTATTGATACTGTATGGTATTATTAGATTGAAAAATGGAATAATTATTAATGTATATTCATATATTGATACTACCCATGTATGGTATTATTCGATTGCAAAATGAGATAAATATTGATATAATTTCCACA
>NW_022752831.1:23151-29556 GCF_011630105.1 Anneissia japonica
AAATATTCAAAATTCCGTTATCTTGATAGTGAAATTTACGGATTTGTGAAGTAGTCCACATCAAACGCGTTTTTCCAAAACGTTGTTTGCGTCGAAATTGAAGTTTGTGTCCTCTTCGTGAAAACGTGTTTATGTGCGATAATTACGTTCTAAAATCGAAAGTCCCCTAATGTGGTATACTTTACGACATGAGTGATGATGTAACACAGAACATTTATCAATATATTCACAACTTGTGGATTATTACTTACAAAGTTTGAAGACTTGCCAGACCATCGAAGACACCGTGCGTTAACATAGTTATTCTGTTACTACTTAGATCCCTTCGAAAAAGAAAAATGAAAGTGAAAATAAATTAATTTGATCTTCCTTGATATCATTATCATCATTGCTATCCTTATCATTTTTAAAAATTGGGATTCAGTCCTTCCTTTTATATGTTAACAGCCACGTTTTAACAATTGATAGATGGATAAATAAGTCACTTGGTTGCATGTTAACGGGTATAATTGGCTGTAAATAGAAAAAGCCGATTAGTGGTGTGAAATTAATCATATATAAGTAATTCATTCTTGTTTGGAAGTTTATTGGGTTATTGTTAACGTTATTGTTATTGATGGATCAAATGGAATTATCATAATCATCATTTTTACATTATCAACATTATTAGGATTAGTGAGTGATTTACCAGTATTGACGTTAATTCCTTACATTTCTACAAGCACAAGCTGAACAACTATAAATCAAATTTCTAAACGACTTACTCCGTACAAATTCTGTACGTTCGTTCATAGAATTGTTATATATTTTTGATAATAAAATTCATTATGCTTTGCCTATAATTATGGTATTGAGGTTGAACATTATTGTGGTATTCTTTATATATATTTATTATATTCTTTATACATGGCGTTGCAACGCTATGTTAATGTATGTCAGTGTACTTGGTTTATTTTAATTACATGGTTTACAATTTTCATTGCAGGTGAAAATGAAGAAAGCAATAAAGATGAGTTAAATTTTCATGTATAGCGGGTATATTTGTTAGCTGGATACGCTCCATATATACTCGTTATGTATATAAATATAGGATTAATACCGTATGTTTAGTACTTCACAACTTACATTTTAAATATCCTAAATTTACGATCACTTTGTTTTATGTACGCCTTAAAAACGTTAAAAATGGTGTGACAGTAGTCATTTGAAATAGTAAAATTAATATTGATAACAGCAATAATAATGATTCATTTACTCCAGGCATAATTTTTAGCGGGCCTTTACTTAAATCTTATGGCATCCGGCCCAATTTCTATTAAGGACTTCCTTTTTTTAAAATGAAGCATATAAATGTTTAGCCAGTTCTTAACATTAAAATACATATTCTATGCTTAAATATGGTTAACAGATTGTAGATAATTGTTTTATAGCTTGAATAACGTGTTTAATGTTCAGATAAAAGCAATGTTTCTTGAGTCTGCTTGTGCTCTCCACTTTTGTAAATAAAACTCTTTACATCGTTATTCAAACGCTTTAAGAAACAGCAGTTTATTGCCAACACCCTGGTTGAGCCACACATAACCAAACCCAGGAACATTAAGACACCCAATTAAATTTTTCTTGGACGTCATTAAATATTTTTAAACAGGGTATAGCGTTAAAAGGAAGACGACGATTTGGGGGGTCATAGTAATTATAACAACAATAATAACAATAAAATTGTATATAATAATAACATGATGATGATGATAATATAATAATAATAATAATAATAATAATAATAATAATAATAATAATAATAATAATAATAATAATAATAATAATAGGATATTTTGTCATACATGTAAATAATAATACAGGGTATTTTTATATAAATTCCGGTGACAATAGGCTTATGAAATACTTAATTGTAGTTAAAATGAATTGTTAGCTTTTTTTATATAGCAGTTTTCTTGTGTAGAATGCATATATCTTGTGATTGTTTATTTTATTTGTTACAAAGGTGTAAAAACAAAACAAATAAATAAATAGATATTGAAAACAATTATATGCATATAGGCCTTGCATTGAATAAAAAATAAGGATAGTAATAAGGAATGTATTTTATTATTTTCTGTATGTTTGTATGCTAGATTACCGGGTAGTTGCCCTTGAACAGGACTCACCATTTGGATCTTAGTTAATTTACAAGTCATTGTGTAGAATGCATATATCTTGCGATTGTGTATTTTATTTGTTACAAAGGTGTAAAAGCAAACAAATAAATAAATAAATATATATTGAAAACAATTACAGTATATCGATATAGACCCTGCATTGAATAAAATATAATGATAATAATAATGAATATATTATATTATTCTCTATATGTGTGTATGCTAGATTACCGGGTAGTTGCCCTTGAACAGAACTCTCTATTTGGATCTTAGTTTACTTTATGAACTCGGACGCTTTATTCTTTCAACGAATTGATCATGTTTTGAATGTTATACTGGATTGTAATAAAAGGATCTTTCACGTAATACGTTATGACGTTGTCTTTAGATATGAATTTGAAAAAGTAATACATTTTATGTAATTCAAACGAAAATATTCTAATATGCAGTTATTTTAGGCCAGCACCTGCAGCTCACAATATATAATAAATTGGTATATATTATCTATCTTAAAGCTAAAATTATATAATGCTTCTACACTGATCATATCTTCTGATTGTATGATATACATCACAATAATATGATTTTATTTTAAGAAATCGTTTTATAAGCAAAATATTCGTATATAATTTACATTTGAAGTCACACTGGATAGTAGTGTATTGGATTGCGAAGATGACTATAATTTATTAACGGTATCCATCGTAAAAACACTATGATTTTATAACATTATAGAATGGTTGTTTCCTATGGTCTTTCATATAAGTTCATAAAAGTTTAGAAACCTGATTGACAACTAAAGTCAGTAAGCCTACCATTCGAATTCATAAAAAATATAATAATCAGACATTTATAAATAAAAACTACAACTGTTACTGGGTCATATACATGTCCCATATACATATTACAAGTTTGTATAATGTCAAGACAGTAGTTCGGCTATATCATCATAACGTTCAATCCGTTTCTAAATATATATATATTTTTTAATAATGATCGACAATGTTATCATATGTTAAAATTTGTATCTGCAACATGTTTGTATTTATGTTTAATTTCAATTCGATTACAGAAGCAATGGTATAATACTATAATTTGGAGATTTTCTTTTAGAATTCTACAAAATACGCATATATTAATTTCTTGCATATTTCAGTTGCACAAACTCAAAATTAAAGAAAATACCGATTTTCAGAATCCGTAGTGAGCGATAAAGTCCGCAATGGCAATAATTTGTGTTGTTACCATTATAAATATTATTTCTATCATTATGAATTATTATTGATTATGATTTATGGATGAAGAATATGACTTTTCTATTTTTAGGCCTAAATATTTTAACATACAGTACATTATGTAAAGACAATTATTTAACAAATTATTTCAGAATTAGGCCTATGCCTTTTTAATATTGTTTGCGGAAAACCATGATTGCCAATAATAACTTGTCATAAAATTTATTTCTGTAGATATAAGCATTGCAGAGGTATTACCATTTCATATGTTTGCCCCAGCAGCAGTTTGAAACCAAAAGTATTCAAGTAGACCAAAGTGTTTATGGTGATTTTGTGCTTTTCTTTTAAAATTTAAAACAAAAAAAAAATGTTGTCAAAGGCCACAGAGATCAAATAAGTTTTCCAGGCACTTTGATTGTGTAGCCCCACGTTGCACGTTGTGTTCTACCACCATGCCATAGGGAAGATTTCTTTCAAGCAGTGTAACAATTCCATCTTACATTTTATTCAGTAGCCACCAGTAACATTTACTGTCTACTAGACACATTTAATGGTTTATGACTTAGTATTTTTAATTGTCTCTATTACAAAATTCATTTGACATCGATATCTTTATTGCGTTATTGCTATCGCTATTATTGAATTGAATTGAATCAGTGGCGTAGCTAGGGGTTGAAGGGGGAAGGCACATGGCCCGGGCGCCAGGTTGGGGGGGGGGGCTGCAATGGGAGAATGAGAGTAAAAAATAAGCATTCATGTATGTCGTCAGGCATGAATTTTTTTCCAGTTAATAAGAAGAATCTGAATGTCGTTGTTTTTATTGGCAAATTTACAGATTGTGATTTCTTTTCATTCCATTTCGACTCTTTTCTCTTGTTTTTTTATACTATTCTGTAATGTCTAAATGACTAAAGTTCATCCTGCCATATCTCAGATCCACGATTTGAAACTTACATGATAATCATGTTATGTAGTAATGCCACTGACCTAAAAGAAAACGTGACGATGGTTGAGGAAAATGGACGCGAGGCCAATATGCGATACTGGTTATCGGAAGAACAAAGTATTATCCAGTTTCTTTCTTTAGAAGTTATAAAACAATAGTGGTTTACGATTTCATTAAAAACAAACACATTGCAGTACATTTATAAAAAAATAAACAGACTGTACCATACATATTGAGGAGTCTGTGGCTGCGGTGATATTTATTATTACTGTACTTTGCATTCGCAATATTTATTTATACAGTAGTTACATTTACATCAGAAACCCTTCCTAACGGAATTCACAAGTCAAAACTATTAATAATAAATTAACACAATATGAAATGTACTGTAACCTAATCACTGTTAGTTTCAAGTAGTTATTTTAACTCTAAAATGAGCTATTCTTTGCCTGAAAAGGTACAAATAAACTCTTTTGAAATTAAAATAACTCATTGAACAGTGTGTAAACTACCGGTACCTTCTATCTATGACGTCAGAAAAAAGTAAGCTGGGAAAAATATGTTCAAAGATTACTGATTATAGAACCATTCTTTTTCTTCTTTATTTCTAGATACAATTCAGCCTATTGTTATTAGTAGGTCTACAAGTGATCATGACGTAGCAAGATCTATTGTTATTAAAGGCACAGAGGACGCGATGCTAGAATCGTTAGTTTCCGATTACAGCAAGGAAGGAAATCTTGTTAATAATAATAATAAAAATAATAGTGTATTTTTATATAGCGCACATATCCATCTAATGCTCAGGGCGCTTGATGTGTGGACTATGAACTCGATCAATGACTTTCTTCGCCCCTAAGGGTCCCTTAATGTCTGTGCTACCCGGTAACCCGGTACCAGCAACTCTCGTCGTCCACCACAGAGGCTGTCTGTTCCACTACACCGGGGTATCCCCCTACTCGTCTCGAAGGATGTACTGGGTTCTTTATAGTGCACACGAGCCATTGTATACACTGGGCCTACGGTTTATAGTCCTTATCCGAGAAGACTTGTTCTACCACCAGAACCATTGGCGAGCGTGAAGTTCGAACAAGCGCCGATATTATGGCTATAGCTTGCGGCGCCCCTGCTAACCGCTCGGCCATTGTATCGGATGGAACGGTAATTATATTTTATATTTATTTCATGATAATAATGATGATGATGATAATGATGATGATGATGATGATGATGATGATTATGATGATAATGATAATAATAATAATAATAATAATAATAATAATAATAATAATTATAATAATAATAATAATAATTTATTTGTATATGCACTTTTGAATCAGTGGCACACAACCACAAGGGTGTGCATCCTAAAAGCAAGATAAATTTAAAATTACAATCAAAATGAAATACATCAAAACAACAAGAAAATAAAATCAGATTTACGGAAAAAGGAATCCCCACTCGGAACACCCAAGCCCAAGTTACAACCAAGGATGCACACCCGCACAGCTGCTGCCAGAGACATACCCGTCACTACTCCAGCCATACAAAGCAAGAATTGAACTAATCAGCCACAGTCGCAAACACACCAAATGATGTTTGTGGTCATCTTCGAATTGAAGGACGAACAACAACAGCAACATATTTGTTATATTAAAAGTTGGAACAGAGAAAAACAATGAAGAACAGTGCCTTAGGAACTATCCATTTGTTTTTATGATCACCACAAGAGCACAAAACATCTCTTACCTAAGATTACCTTTCCTCTTTCAACTTATGGAAATTATAAATGTAAATGATAATTGTAATTGTATGATTTATTATAGGTTATAAATATGATTATTAGTGTGTTTAAAAGTTTATTTTTATTTTTCTAACCAAATAAAGCTGTCAAACATATACTTCTAAAAAATCGAAACTGTATAATTGTTGACGAAACAATGATTGAGGCTGAGCTACGACCAACATTGTTAAGACTAAAAGAAGAGTTGGCGCTAGAAATACAGCATGAAATGAACGACAGGGAACGGGATGAAGACGATTCGTTCGAGGAATGATTCAGTAAGTT
>NW_022752831.1:33537-41202 GCF_011630105.1 Anneissia japonica
CTGTTACGGTAACATGATTTTTTTTTCTCAAAACCAAAACAACTCCACTGCCTAAACATCATAATGAGACTTAATTTATGTAGAGCATCTTGTGTTGATGTTTGTCTTGTGAATTGATATGCCACCTTCAATACTGATTATGTTCGCTGCTTGGCACATCATTGACCTTTGGCCTAAACTGAAGTCAAACATTCTTTCTTTTTTCTTTAAATAGGTATTGAGCCTTTCATGCGGCAATTAAATTTAAACTAATTGTTAACCATATAGGCCTACACTTAATGAAATAAAAAAAATAAAAAAAAACCGCGATCAAAATAAAATTTAAACTAAACCATGGGGTAAGATAAGCTGTCTCTTATACACATCTAGATGTGTATAAGAGACAGCGGACCTCCCCTCATGCAAATCCTGGCGCCACCCCTGGTAAGAAAGAACTTATGAAAGCTAGAATATAATAGTTATTCGGGTTTAATTATTTAGACAATGCATGATATGGACGTACGGTACGGATATGCTTCAAGATCATACAACCAATATTAATTTATTTCAAAATATTATAATAATAATTGGGGGTGGGGGAAGGGGCGCAATTTTCTACTCTTTCCTCCGGGCGCCAAAACCTCTAGCTACGCAACTGAATTGAATCATCATTATCATATTATTCATTAGACTAAAAAATGCGAAAAAATAGTCAGAGCCTGATTTTTTCGGTTTTATAAGCAGTTATGTCGGGCAAAAAGTTTATTAGGAAATTTATTACTTTAAAATAATTTAAAAATTCTCCCCGGGCTTTCTAAAAAGTTGTTCTATACGGTAGGTGCTCGCAGACACATTGTAGTAACCTATTGATACTTTCTGAACCCAAGTGATAAAACTAGGAAAAGCCCTGTCCTTAAAAACAAGGAAAGTGGTTTATGTCAAAATCTACATACCGCCCTCTAAGGTCTGCTTATAAGGCATACAATTTACTGGATGCATTCCACATTGTTTAGAAGTTGGTATACATTTGTAACATTTGCACATAGGCCTATATTATTTCTGTGGTTTGTGGGTAGGTTACAGTCGAGTGTTGTTATAATAGTAAAGTGTACGCAGTTGTACCTTGAGAGGTAGATCATGGGGGTTCCCCCACATATTTTAAGGGAGTTTGTAATTGGATAATAGAGAAATTCATTCCCTATGATTTAATAGGATGTTTGTTAGAAACTTCGAATTACGATATATTAAAAATATCAAAGGTTTGGTTTAAAAGTTCCAATCAACTGTGTGGAAAATTTAATGTTCAATTGTCCAGGGGTGATTGCTTGTTACTTTAGAATTACCAATAATATATCAATACTACAATTGTAGTAAACACGGTTTCAAGCTAAGTTGAAACCAAGTTGAGAAATTCAACAAGTGAAGGGTATCAATAAACAAATTACAATGGTTATATAAGTTAAATATTATTGAACCTTAATACTACAGTACACACTTTCTTTCTCTCACTCCCTCCCCCTTCCCCTCTTCCCCATCTCTCTCTCTCATCAGATTGTTTTCCATCTGATTACATCTGTACCTGTTCTATACGCACCTCTCCTGATCTAATAATGGAGTGGCGTTAACTAGCTTGGTGTTAAGATACTTGTTTTTTAAGTACGGGTCCTTGGTTCAAATTTTGTTACGGTAACATGATTTTATTTTTCACAACAAAAACAACTCCACTGCCTAAACATCATAATGAGACTTTATTTATGTAGAGCATCTTGTGTTCATGTTTGGCTTGTGAATTGATATGCCACCTTCAATACTGATTATGTTCGCTGCTTGGCACATCATTGGCCTTTAGCCTAAACCAAAGTCAAACATTCTTTCTTTTTTCTTTAAGAAAATATTGAGCCTTTCATGCAGCAATTAAATTTAAACTAATTGCTAGCCCTAGGCTTACTCTTAATGAAATAATAATAATTTAAAAAAAAACAGCGATCAAAATAAAATTTAAACTAAACCATGGGGTAAGATAAGAAATGAAGAACTCTATATTGGAGAATATTGTCTTGAAGATCCGAATGATAATTTGTTCATTGCTTATCAACCCAATAAAATAAAATGAATTAATAAAATACATAGTAGCCTACTGCGTAGGTTGCCTGTCGGTGTGTAGAGAATGCCATTAAAATATACTACCCTTTTATGCACTGTCCTCCACCCGCACCCTCCACCCATTCCCGATTTTACGAAGTTGAGTTATCTTCCATATTCAGAATTTTCGTTTTAATTTACTTGTTAAATCATGGTGATGTGGTTTATTCCTGTTACACAGGAATATGTTTTTAAAATAAATAATAAAAACAGCCATAATATCGGCGGTGGTTCCAACAGCACGCTCGCATATGGTTCTGGTGGTGAAAGAAGTCTTCTCGTCTAAGGACTATAAACCGTGGCCCAGTGATGGCTCGTGTGCAGTAAAAAAAAAGAAAAAAAAAACACCAAAAAACGCTGTACATCTTTTGAGACGATTTTTTAAAGGGTGACTCATGTGTACTAGTTCATATAGCCCCTGTTGTGGACAGACGAGAAATAGCTTGTACCGGTTTACCAGGTAGCTCTGACACGAAGACACCATTAGGGGAGAAGAAAGTTACTGTGCGAGCTAGTCCACATCCCGAGCACTTTGAGACTTCAATATAAAGCGCTCAAATCGAACCACATTACATTACATTATTATGCGTCATAAAGGAGCATTAGTACCATGTAAAAAAACAATACAATGAAGAATATGACAGAAATCCATTTTCGTTTTTAATTCATTGTAAGATTGTATAACTATTGTTTAATAACTTCTATATGAAATTTGAAATTAGGAAAAACAGGAATCTATGTATACAGATAATATTAAATATTACCGTAGTATATACGTGTCTTAATAATATATATACAAGGAATAAACCGTTTATAGTATAATTGTGCACTTTTGAGTTTGTAAAAATGTTGGCCTTCTAATAGGTTTACACGCTTCCCAATCTAACAACGTACAGTTACATTGTTTTCCTAACAAATTAAGCCTCTGTTAACATTTGCACCCATAAATCGATGCAGTGGTTACTTACATGGTTACGAAATGCACAAAAATTGCGTTTTTAGTCGATTTGGGTCCGGAAATATGTACCCACTTGAAACAGAGCACAAGTGCACAGAAAAAAAATCGTAGATTCATTCGTAATTGTTGTTGTTCTTTCCACTCGCTTTGAAAAGTGGGGTTTTAACTATAGAAGATTGGTCAACAGTGGAGGAGACAATTGGTATGACGTCCCGCTACTTAAAAAATTGGAGGGTCCCGGTGTGGGAACGTGTCGCCAGTCCCCACCGATCGATGGCCATGATTAAGATATTTGTCAGTTTCTGTGAAAATTATTTACATAATTGCAGTTTATTTATACGGTATTTCGACGGATATTCGTAAACTTGTGGGAACCATCCTTAGCTCTGTTAACTAAACCCGCGGTATTCACGCGATGGTACAGGCCTATACACGCTTTGGTCACGCGAACGATTGTGAAACACCATGGCTCTTGCTGTCAACAGTAGACGCGTGCTATTTTTGAAGCTTCTGCTTCTTCAGTGGCAGAGAAGAAAAGCGAATGTCCTCAATCAGCGCTAACACAGATTTTAGGTTCGAAAAATATTCCAGCAACGAACAGAATTGGGCCAGTATTTCACATTGTTCCAGACATTGAAAACGGATGATTGAGAATATTTGATTATGTTGTGTAGGCCTATTAAATAAAGGGGAAAAGTATTCCTATTTCTATATGGTGGTCTGGGGCGCTGGACTAGGCCCGTACTTACAACATGGACCTATTAATTCCATGCTTGCAACAATGACATTAACAATACAAGGCGTAACATACATATGAGGCTTAGGCCTGATCCTTTTGTTTTACTATTACTATTGAAATGGTCCCCATATTGTCCCCAATAAAAAAAAAGGAGTCCAAGGAATACAGTGGCAAATTACGGTAAATAAAATGAATGTGATTGGAGGGAGTTTTGATGAATGAGGAATCGAATAGGAAGGAGGTCCGAGACGAATATATCGGGGAATTGACCAGTTTTAATCATCTAATACCTGTGAGGCATTTTTTAAATTTTCCCAATAAAATGGTTTTTAGTATTACCATTTATAGACCATGTCATTAATATATCAGTATGATTTTCATAATGTGTAATTAACATTCTTCAGGTTATCGATCACGACATTTATTCAATTGTTGGTTTATAATTGATATGACACTGTGTATCGTCCAAGCCGCATCCACTTTGATTAGCATTTTTATCGGAAGGCATTAGACAATAAAACAAAATAAACACAAAATTTGTCTCCCATGAAACGAAACGGTAAATTTTTCGAGGGCCTTCAGATTCTAGACCCACAACCGGGAGCCCTTACTTTGTTTGCAAATGTGCTTACTGGGCCCACCCAACGTCCAAACTGTGCCGCCTCCTATGATATAAAATAATTATAATGTTATGTGGTGTGTGTTTTGGGATGGTTGTCAACTGAACACGCTTTGGAAAGCTTTCGCAAAGTAGGATAAATTTGCATATGAAAAGGACATGTGACCACAATGTGATTACTAAGATTGTATCCCCTCATCATATGTGTTCGTTAAATTAAGAAAAACCCTTGTTTGCAAGATGTTCATATTGTCTACCCTACTGTTAAAATAGTGCTTCCAATTAAAAAAAAGGGGCGTGGCCCTTATTTTTCATATTTAGGCTAATTTCCATATGAATGGGACTTGTGATTAAAGTGAGATTTCTGATATTTGATACCCTCATTATGTATTCTTTTATAAAAGAACAACTTTTTTGCAATGTGTTCATATTGTCTAGCCTGAAAAAGGGGCGTAATCATTTTAAAAAGGATGTGGTCATTTTTAGATTGTTCGTTCCGGATACAAATTTTGGCACACATCTCATGTAGGCAAGTGAAAATGCAAGTGCCTTTAAGCAATTTAAGCTCTCCTTAAATAATATTATTATAAGAAATTTAAATTACAAAGTTGAAACTAATACATTGATAGATAATTTATAAATAAATAAATGCATTGATACTATATAAATTATAATTATTAAATCAGACACAATTTACCAAAATCGCGTTATCATTATTTTTCAAAAACTTCCTTATATACTTTACCTTAAATTATTACCGTACCTTTTTTGTATAGAACATTTTAATATTTATAGACAATCATTTTCTATTTTTGTATTTTCTTACATTGTATTAAAATGGGTTCTATTAAATAAATTCAAAACAAAAAGTAACGAAGTACAATAATCTGTTTTTCCATGCGTAAATCTATCCATTTGCATTCAAAGCCAGCCTCATGAAAAAAAAAAGCATATTTCACGAAAACCTCAAAAACAGTTAATGAGATACAAATGGTGGAATATTAAAAAACTAAAGGAAAAGTGGTGTAACCACTCTTTTTCGCCTAGTCCCCAGTTAAATATTCAAAACATCTATAAGCTTATCTCATAAACCGTTCCCTATATTTTTTTGAATTATGCTTTTTTGTGTCTCTACCAAAAATTGTTTTCTCCCTCCGGAGCCCGGCTTTAATACAATGGTTTATTATTGGTGTTTGTGTATTTAATTTTATTTATACATTTTCATAGCATATTAATATTAAATGCTTAACATTTTTACATGACTTTCTGTCTGCGTTTTCTTACAAATAAAAAAAAAAGAAAACAAAGGAGTGTGATCATCAAACAAAGGTTTGATTGACCATTGTTCCACCCAGGAAGTGCCCCCCCCCCCCTTTTCTTTATAGGGGTGGGGTTCATAGTGTTCAAATATAAATATTTTTTTCTTCAGCGTTTCAAGAGGAATTTCCCAAAGGAGGGATGTTCTGCATATCTTACATTGGTAGTAAATAATTAATAATATAAAATCTAATTTCTTTTTTATTTAGCCTATAGTTTAATTCATGGGCAAACAGTTGCAAAAGCTCAATAGCTGATAAATATGCTAACGTAGCAACATTTAGTATAGCGTCATCTAGGATTACACAAAGTACTGGGAATTTTTTTTTCTATCTGATTTGTTAGGGTCTTACAGCGGAGACGTGGCGATTAATGATAGTAAATACAGGGAAATTCTCAAAACAAACAAAAATATTAAGTGAGGTGATTCCAAAAAGTAAACTGAATGAAAACATAACAGAAACAAACAACAACGCTTTATAGATAAATCAACAATCCTGCATTGCATTAGAGAACGAATTCATCACTATTACATAGATCACTACGGAAGCACCTTCGACTTGACGACTTGTCAAGACGACATAATATACATATCATGTCGACATGTCGAGATCAACTATCTTGCAAAGACGACATACAATTTGTATTAAGTCGACTTGTCAAGATAATCTATCTCGGCATGACGACATAACATTTTTGCTATGTCGACTAGGCAAGATAAATTATGTCGCCATGACAACATAACATTTTTACAATGTCGACATGACAAGATAATATATCTCGCCATGACAACATAACATTTTTAGTATGTCGTCTTGGCAAGATAATTGATCTCGACATGTCGACATAATATGTATATTATGTCGACATAATATGTATATTATGTCGACATGACAACATAAATCATCTTGACAAATTGTCAAGTCGAATGGCACTTAGGTGCTTCCGTACCGGACTAATTTAGTTCATTAACCTTTTGCACTGTGTATATATCCCGTTTTAAACTTTAACTGAAATCTCAATAGTCCGTATATAATGTATGTTTAGATTAACCATGATTTAGTTGCAACTATAGTCGAAATAACAATTTGTTATTAGAAGTTGTATCACCCACTAATGTAACAATCAAACTCAAACCACGGTTGTATAAAAAATCAAACATCGTTGTAACAATTTAATTAACCACTATTGTAACAAATGATTAATTTAACCACTGTTGTAACAAAATTCATTAACCACTAATGTAACAATGATTTATTAAATCATTTAATGATTTATTAAATACGACCAGAGAGATACGGAGGGCTGAATTTACAAATATGATGAAACATTTTGAGTCCGCGTTGGCTCCAGATATTTGCCGACAGGAGGGATTACATATTTGCCGACATATAGGGATTGGCAATCAAAATTACGTAAAATTGATTTAAAAAAAACTAATATTTTTAGTTAGAAAAAGTCTTGGTGACCGGGGTTCCTGTCAGACAAAGAAGGGGGTGGGAGAGTCAACTGCCCATCCTGTACCAATGGAGGTAATAAAACTAATTGTTTTTTTCTATTTTTTCTAACGTCAGTGTTATATCTCAAATTTCGGATGTGTTTGATACAAATAGTTTTTTTTTTCTTGTACATATTGATATATGGAATGCAAAAATTGATGTTCTTGTACATTCTTTATGATCCTAGAAATGTGTAATCAACAACAGTTTTTGGGGTAGGTGTAACATCTATGCTTGTAACCAACGGCGGCAGGAGCCATGATTGACCAACCTACTTTTTCTACTATTATTATTATTATTATTATTATTATTATTATTATTATTATTATTATTATTATTATTATTATTATTGTTATTATTATTATTATTATTATTATTATTATTATTGTTATTATTATTATTATTATTATTA
>NW_022752831.1:41381-46079 GCF_011630105.1 Anneissia japonica
CTGTAGTTAATGTGTTATAGGTTGTGAAACTGTATTGAGTAAAAAAAAATCTTTCGAATAAAAATATCTTTCGCTTGACATTAGGAATTAATCATTTGTGATACAAAATGATTTACTATGGCAAGTGTTAAATTGAACAGTGTTAGATTCAAGGGGGAACCCAGTCAGCACAGGCCCCCAACCTCCTAATTTTTTTCAAAATAAAAAAAAAAATGGAGAAAACGGACAAAATTGTATTTAACTAATTAATCTCATAATGCCACTTCTGGCAATCTGGAGATGCCATAATCAAACTTTTTTCTTACTTCAGCCCCCAAGTTGTAGGGATGAGGTGGGTGGACATTCTATTTGCGCAAAACCCTCCCTGAGTCCCCTCTATTTCGACTTCCTGGACCCGCCACAGTTGGAGTATCATATCCGGGCTACATAGAAGGGTACTTTTTATCCATCGGGGGAAGTTTGCGTCGAGGAACCCATAACAAGGATAACCCTCATGATAAATAAGTCATTGCGATCGTGGAAGCAATCTTGACTTCGACTTTGTTCAGAAATCTGTGGCGCATTCAAGGGCAGGGTGGGGGCTAATTTGTTCATTTTTTTTAAATGGAGATATAAGGAAAATTATATTCAAATTTTAAGTTTGAGAGTGTAATTTCCCGCCATTTAGAGGTGCCATAATCACAAATTTTCTTACCTCAGCCCAAACCACGGAGGGGCTGAAGTGGTATAGATCCTCCATCTGCTAAGTACCAAGTGCAGAATCTAAGGGGACCCAGCCGGCCACCCACCTCCAAATAAAAAAAAAAAAAATGGAGATTTATAAAGAAAATTATATTCAAATTTTATGTCTGGAAGTGCAATTTCCGGTCATGAGGTTCCATAATCAAATTGTCTTACCGCAGCCCGAACCATGGTGGGGCTGAGGTAGTATAATCAGGGGTGGCGCCAGGAATTGCCGCAAGGATTTGCCCGACGGGGGTGGGGGGGCGATGTGAAAGAAAGTGGTCCAGGGGGCGAACCCCCCAAAATTTTGAAAATTTAGGAATTACAAAAGCTTATTTAATAGACTAGTACACTAATATGCAGAAAATACATGTAATTTTGTTTTCTCCCCGACGAATTGTGCTTTTTCTCCCCGACGGTTGGGTGGGGGGGGGGCAAGCTCTCCCCGATAGGGGCCCTAGCCCTCCGCCGGGGCCACCCCTGGTATAGATATTTTATATATGAAGTACCCTCCCTGGGCCCTTCAATTCTATTCACTCATAAGTTTTTACAAATCTACAGTTAGGAGTAGATTTGATAGCAATTAGTATTTTCTATTACTAATAAACATATGGATTGGAATATAAAAAAATGATATTAACAAGAAAAATGTTTATAAATAATGATTAAATGTACTTCGGTCATTGTTGATTACTTTTGTAATCAATGGCGAAGTTTGGGGTAGTGGTTAGCATTTAGGTTCACAACTCATGATTTATTAGATGGATTTGCACGATGTTGGTATATCAACATGTAGCCTGTAGATTTTTCCAGCCATTCAAATTGAAAACGTGTGCAGAAATTGACGTATATGAATATCAAAAGATCGCTGATTCTGCAAATTCTTCCCAAAAACCATAGCAGATATTCTTTATGACAATATAATGGAAATATATAGAGTGGTAAAAGTTATGTTACAAGTTTCCCACACTTAAAATAAACGAGCGGTACTGGATAAAAACAACTTGGTTTCTCGCTTCAAACAAGGTATCCATTCGTAGAATTAATCCTATCCAAGTGAACATAAAAGGGTCGGGGACCAGGACGTACATTCGACTTTAGATTGCCAAAAAGTCTAGAGTCCATTTAGAATATGTAATTATATATATATATATATCAAAACATATACATATAGCCTACGTCAAACATACGAATATAGCGTAAACCGTTTGGCCCTACTATTTGATGTATTTTTATCTTATCCGATGATGATTGCTGCCTACAGTGACGAAAATAAAAATATATCGACTTTTCTGCTCAATAATTCCAATCTTAAAAATAATACATTTTGACGAAAACAGTGTCTGCGCATGCGTTTCCTTCGATGGCTCGATCTGCCCCGCGAAAAATTGAAATCCAGTTGAGCGTTTTGGGCCTAGGTAGGCCTAGGCCTGCTATTGTGTAAGTGTGCTACTTTGTTTATTTTATTAATAAGGAACTATTGAAAGCCTAGTGAATTAATTAACTTATTTACTGTAGCATAAAAAAATAATTAAAAAGCTTTTATTGAATCGATTTTGTAGCATTCTTAGCCTAGGACGGTGACCTAGGCTAGCTAGGCCTAAAATAAGGCTTACGCTAGCGCGGCTAGGCTTAGTTTACTAGGCTACCCTAGTCCTACTAGGCCTAGGCCTGCCTCTAGGGCATGGCTAGGCTTAATGCCTAATAGTAGGATAGGCATATCAAGCCTTTGGCCAGGCCTATTTAGTACTAGCACATCAGTTACTTCACCCACCGCCCGGTGTGGTGCATCAAAATTATGTTGAGGTTGTTATATCAAAACAAGATTTATTTTCGTTTAGGCCTAGTATGGCCCAGGCTAGGCTAACTAGCCTATGCCTAGCTAAATTAAGCATGGATAAATTTCCAACAGTGACCATCAACCATCATAGGGCTAGCTTTTTATAGGCTAGTTAGTTAGCTAGGCTCCCGGCTGGGCTAGCATGCCATAACATCTTGAATGTTCACTCCAAAGTAAAGTCCAGTGTGAATAAAATATGGGTAGTGATTAAAAAGTCACTGGTTGTGTTTTATGCCTATATGGAACGCCAAAAGGACAAATTACAAGTAGAGCAGGAGCCCAGGGGTGTCAGCATAGCTGGAAAGTTAATCAATTATTGTGTACTGTATAGTAATGTTCTATGTGCCTGTCTAGGTAGGAGAATGGGCATCTGCCGGTCCCATTGTGGTGGCCTGCTATTGTGTAAGTGTGTTACTTTGTTTATTTTATTAATAAGGAACCATTGAAAGCCTAGTGAGTTAATTAACTACTTTACTGTAGCATAAAATCAATAATTAAAAAGCTTTTATTGAATCGATTTTGTTGCATTCTTAGCCTAGGACGGTGACCTAGGCTAGCTGGTAGCCGATCATTTCGGTCGCGCTTCGTTTCGGTCGCGCTTTGTTTCGGTCGCGTTTCGTTTCGGTCGCGGTTTATTTCGAACAAATATATGGAGCGCCGAAGGAGTTGCGAAAACGAAAAATTTAATATGCTTAGGCCCTATATATTTTAGTTCGTGAATCGGTTTATCATAGGCCTTTGTATTATTGTTTTGCTATCTTTCCAATAACAAAATATCTTTCTACTATATTGTCTTTCTTCCATTTACGGTGATATATTCATGATTGCAACATGATCTTGTAATTGAAACAATGGAATTTAGTATGTGCTTCATGCTATTCTTTTTGTTGCGTTTTCATACACTATACTTTAATAATTATGGTAAATAAAATGTATCTTTGATTTTAATTGAATTGAATATTGTTAAGCATCTGAAATCTATTTCATAATTTAGTTAAAACAATAATCATTCAATATTTAATCTGATCTTTTTATACAATAAATATATTTATTTTTCTTGCAGCTTCCAGAGTTTGGATAAAACTTACCAAGAGAATTGAAGGAAACACGAAGAAATAAAATTAATAATACCCCTGCGCAGTTCATAAATATGAATATATATGATTTTATCATATTGGATATACATAAAAACCACTATATATAATATATATATAAATATATATACATATATACATATATACGTACATATATACATATATATATATACGTATATATATACATATATATATATACGTATATATATACATATATATATATATATATATATATACATACGTATATATATACAGTAGTTGCATCAGTGGGTTTTGTTGTTTCGTTTTGATGAACATCAACTGGTATAGTGGGAGCATCAGTAGCAACTGTTTTATCTTCATGAACTGGAGTAACAGGTACATTGGATGCCTCTGGTGTTTTCTCTTTATGCCTAAATAAGGCTTACGCTAGCGCGGCTAGGCTTAGTTTACTAGGCTACCCTAGTCCTACTAGGCCTATGCCTCTAGGGCATGGCTAGGCTTAATGCCTTAGTAGGATAGGCATATCAAGCCTTTGGCCAGGCCTATTTAGTACTAGCACATCAGTTACTTCACCCACCGCCCGGTGTGGTGCATCAAAAGTATGTTGAGGTTGTTATATCAAAACAAGATTTATTTTCGTTTAGTAGGCCTAGGCTAGGCTAACTAGCCTAAGCCTAGCTAAATTAAGCATGGATAAATTTCCAACAGTGACCATCAACCATCAAAGGGCTAGCTTTTTATAGGCTAGTTAGTTAGCTAGGCTCCCGGTAAGGCTAGCATGCCATAACATCTTGAATGTTCACTCCAAAGTAAAGTCCAGTGTGAATAAAATATGGGTAGTGATTAAAAAGTCACTGTTGTGTTTTATGGAACGCCAAAAGGACAAATTACAAGTGGCGCAGTACAAAAGTCAAGTGGCAGTGCAAAACTAAAGTGGCACAGTGCAAAACTAAAGTGGCGCAGTGCAAAACGAAAGTGGCGCAGTGCAAATCCAAATGCGTGTGCTGCTACTTGAATTTTGCACTGAGCCACTTTAGTTTTGGTCTCTTATACACATCT
>NW_022752831.1:46196-46555 GCF_011630105.1 Anneissia japonica
ATACTTGTCGTAGATACCGTAGCCTAGGCTTATCTATTCTATTCATCGTTACTACCGCTAATAAAGGCCTATAGCACAGTTGTCAGCCATGGCTACTAGAGACAGATTAGAAGCTTTGGTAGTGATGAGTTTTACAAATAAACAAATTGCTGAAGAAATGGAGGTAAGCGTAAGCACCATAAAAAGCCTCCGGCGTAATTTCCGATTAAGAAAGAGTGACCTTTCGAGTGATATCAGTGGTAAGTTTGAAAAAAAAAAATCTGTTGCGTTTTGTTTCTACATCATTGCTAGGCTAGTTGGGGTAGACTACTTATAGTTAGGCTATGCTAGGGTCGACGCAACCGACGGGGTAGCTAGTT
>NW_022752831.1:46571-81476 GCF_011630105.1 Anneissia japonica
GAAGATCGATTCAATAACATGCATTTTCACATTGTATTATTACAGCTCAGATTGACATTTTCAGCATTTAAATTTATTAATTAGACCAATAATATATACAGTAATAATTTTTTTGGCAAAACAAAAAATTAAAGGACACAGATTTGTTTTTTGACTCAAGTAGATTTCTTCCTCTTTTTCCTGTTTACATTTTGACAGAATGTAAACCATACGGTTTTAAAGATTTTTTAAACATTTTTCATAATACAATTTCAATATTTAAATGAATATATTAATTTTATTGTGGTCTTAGTGTGCAACAGCGATTTCTTGAAAAATAAATACTGTTTAGGCATTTTAATTATTCATATATTACTGTGGCCTTTAATAATAATATAATGATAATAATAATAATAATAATAATAATAATAATAGTTCATTCTTATGATAGCGTAATTTACCTGTAGGCCTATAAGTTATTACAACTGTACTTTAATTGTTATCATTAATTACAATCAACCGCGGTTGAATTTTATAAAAATGATATATTTTTATCTTTTTTTTCAATCAGTCGAGTTCGCCTAAGTCGAATCTAATGGGACTGGCATAAAAAGTTCGAGTTATATATATATTATACAGATTTCGGCTTGCACATTTTCGAAAAAAAAAATATTATAAACATAGAAAATTACTATGTGTACTCAATGCCTACAAAATCGAATTTCACGCAAAACCCAACATTTTCTTAAGTCCCAAACTCATTCCTATTCTTCTTTTAATAAAATAATTTTCGAAAATATGAACTCCCTATTCCAAATCTCGGACAATTTGTCCAATTCAGGACGGTAACACTCACTCGAAAAACCAGACGATAGTTAAATAGACATCGTTTAACGACAAGCATACCATACGCTGTGAAAACGAGACGCTTAGCTATACTCGCATTGCCATGGAGATTATCTGTTGATTAACACGACACACCAGTAGACGTTTTCTTGGTTAATTTACGCATTCCAATGTTTTAATAAGTGTATATTCTTGCTTTTAATCCTCAAAAACCATTTGGAATCAACCTGTAATAAAGAGGGAACTCAACAAAGCAAGTTTCTACTGGTTACTCTTTTCAGTAGACGTCTAATTCAAATTCGTTAGATTCGTCGGTGTAATTTTCAAATGCACCTCATTCATTCTTTAAACTCAAGACGCTTTTCAAAACATGTTGCTAATTTAATTACGGTCGGTACAGAGGAAATTTGTAGAGAATAAAATATAATTTGTTAGGTTTATTTAGATTTGACTCTAAAATATACCATGAGGGTTTCTTATTTGTTTTTTGTTTTGTTTTATAAATTTGTTTAATTAAAACATTCTTGAAAAAACCAGGGAGATGTGAAAGATTACACCGAGCTTGTTACTGTCACGCACTATAAAACTTTGGGCGATCTGACGTCATCACAGCTGAAGCACATGTCTAGTAGTCTGCATTGCCCAACGAAGAATGTGTGCTTGGAAAAACATAATTAGACCTAAAGAAATACACGCAAAAACAATATAAAAGTCGCATCAGTTTTATTGGTAATAATTAAATTTGCTGAGCAGTACAGCAAAACAACAGTTACTGTAAGTATTACTGTATTAAATAATGTGTCAAAAGAATCCAGGGCTTTGATAAATTAATTAAATAGCTAGGCCCTGACTACAACAAATTGTTCGAAATGGGTTCAGTACAAGTTTTACAAACTAAACTGGACGAAAAACTGAACATTGGAGCCGGTCCGGAGGGGTGTCTGTATTGTGAGAGTAGACTGCAACTTACGACATACGATCATGTGAGCCAAGTTCCACAGCGCGCTGTCTGAGATGTTAGTTTGACATGGCTAACTTGTTGCCGTACAACTAGGATTGAACTTCGTATTTTCCCACGGCTGTGTATTTTTCCCACGTGCGCTACTAAATTTGGAACTTCGACTTTTGTGGTTGAAATTACTTTAAAATCAGCCTATCCGGACAGGAAAATTCCGTCGATATTTGTATTTCAGTATCCAATTGTTGATGTAGATGATTGAGGAATTGGATCCTAATTAATTACATGTGTAAATGGTGATTTAAAAAGGAGATAGAACATACTACTAAAGTGGGATTTAATTTCCAGAAGAACATTCAATAAAAGAAAGAAAAATTTATTCTATTGGGCTACACTATACTTTTGCGAATGTGTATGTAATTATTGTTTTAGTTTATCTTTGCCTAAATATAGTTTGAGGGGTGTCAAAAAAAAATATTGCGCCACTTTAGTTTTGCACTGTACCACTTTAGTTTTGCACTGCGACTGACTTTTGCACTGCGCCACTTGTAATTTGTCGTTCCATAGTGTTTGAAAGTTTGCACAGCTAAGTATAACATAAGAATATTCGATTGATTGATTGATTTTACAGTAGTGGATTCACCACACCCCCCTCCAACTTCTTAATTATAAAAGAAAAAGAGAAAAAAAGAAGAATTATAATAAAATTTAGGTCTGTGAGTGCTAAAATCAGAAATGAAAGAGTAAATATTTTAATGATGACCCACAATTTGAGGTGATCAATTAATTTTATTTGGCTTTATATTTAAAGTTTGATTTTTGGTGGAAATTTTATTTCAGAAAAGAAAATTTGAAACTTAATTTCACTCTTTCTAACCCATCATTAAACTAATTGCATTTACTATAAATGTTCAGTTGTTGCAGTTTTTGATTTTATTTGTCTCTCTAGAATCTAAAAGTGCATCGATCCAGTGGCAGTAGGGCATTTCCCTTCAGAAATTGGCCTGAATAAGTAAGTTAACACTATTGGTAAATCATAATAATTCAATTTTCATGTCCTCATTTCACAGTAAATCTGAATTACATGTCATTACATATTTAAAACAAAAAAAATTAAAAACAAAAGAAATAAAAATGTGGAAAGTGGAAAAATGCTCAGAAATTACAAATTCCATTCATATGTACATAGGATAATTAATTAACTATAACAAGATAAGAAAAGAATTGAAATTTCACAGCAAATATAAATGTAGGCCTATAGTTTAAGTGAATTACAAGGGAGACAGAGGAAAAAAAGATTTATTTTGGATTTACAGTATTTAGATCTTTTGTAAGCTGAGGAATTACACTGATTAGTGCTTTGACTTTACATTAGGTTTCAGAAATTTTCTGATATTTCATCATAAAATACGAAAACATTAAAAAAAATATTGAATTTTTTAAATAATGGAATATTAATATTTAAAACTAAATACTGTTGTTATACTTATATCTCTCTGTTTTTATTTTTTTTTTGGTCATTTTTGAAGTTTTAAATAAGTTGAAAAAATTCATCTGGATGTTAATAGTTAGTAGGTTGTAAAGGTCATCGCACATTCATCTGCTAGACGGAAGTAATGAAATGCAGGTTGAGAATGAGACCTGACAGGTCTTAAAAATGTTCTGTAAGTACTTCTTCACCTTTGTTTATTTATAAAAAATAACAAAAACATAACATGGTACAATGTTTGCATATCGGCTGTTTTTTTAAATGGTTGTAGCATTATTCCAGTGAAAATAGTCAAGTTTCACATAAATCATGTTCTAATAAAGTATTGAGGATCCCAAATGATCAAATAATTAGTTGTATCATTCTCATTAAAACATGGTTATGAATTATATATAACATTTTTTTGAATGTGGTATTGCATAGTGCCATGCATATAATTGTAAGTTTCATTTGCTTTTATAATTGAATAATGTGATAATCATATGCAATATGGTCTTACCTCAGCCCCAACTATGATTGGGCTGAGGGTATACACCCTCCATCTGTGAAAGTCCCTCTCTTGGCCCCTTCTATTTCAAATTCCTGGATCTGTCGCTAGTTGTGTTTGAAGGTTTGCACAGCTAAGTATAACATAATAATATTTGATTCTTTGATTGACTGATTTTACAGTGACCCCTACCCTTCTTAATTTTTTCAAATTAGAAAAAAAAAAAAGAATTATAATTAAATTTAGGTCTAAGAGTGCTAAAATCATAAATTTTCTTACCTCAGCCCCAACCACGGTGGGTCTCAGGTGGGCTAGACCCTCTGCGGTGAATGTCCCTTCTTGGGGCCCCCCATTTCGAATTTCTGGATCTGCCACTGAACAAGCAATAGCATCCTTGTACAGTGTACGTAATCATAACACATTTTGTGTGAACACCATGAAGACTCTTAGCCCATGCTTCTTTAATAATAGTCAGTGTTAGATTTGTTAAACCTAAATGCATTGCCATATATTCATAGGTTAAAAGATTATGAGATATTTATTTCATTCAGAATGTCCACCTTTGCCGCTGGGGTGCACCTAGATGTACAATTATTTGTAATATTTGTTTTAATGGTAACACATGCGATGACAAGACAGGTATTCTGTATTTGTGCCCCAGGGTTTAAAGGAGAAAGCTGTGAAAATAGTAAGTCCAAACAAATTGTTTTGGTATTTCATATCTACATTAAGTTTATTTCCAGACCTTGCATAATAGTAATGTCAAATTTCAAATATTTGAAAAAAATAAAATGTCATTTAAAACCAATAACTGGCTGAGTAAAAACAATATGTACAGATTGTCAACAGTTACAATTGACCACGATTTGAGATTTTTTTAAAAATTGTAAATAAATTAAAGAAACCGTGTATAAAAACTGCATCATATGACAGTAATCTTAAAGCTGCTTATATCATTGTACATCATTTTTGTCTCTCATATTTTTGACTTCTTGTGGAGGGCGCCATGAGCGTTTTACAAGTTTTACCGGCGCGCTTTACAAGTTTTTATTATTATTATTATTATTATTATTATTATTATTATTATTATTATTATTATTATTTCACCAGATAAAAAGCAAATTGAGGTGAGGCTTTGCTGGTTTATGATGAGGTTGCATCATTACGGTATATGAACATCTCGACCATGACCATAATGGTTCCCAATGAGACTGAAAGATCCTTCTGTCTTTAAAAACGCCCTGGTGCCATCCTCCCAAAACAGTGGACACAAAGAATTGCTGAAGAAATTGTTTAACTATACAGGTATGTCAACATTATTCAATGATCAATAACATTACTTATATATAGGTAGCCTCACAATGAAGCCTATTTTGAAAAGAAGCTCATTTGAAAGGGCATAGCATTTATTCGACGAGTTATAGTACTGTATACTGATAATTTTCAGCTCAATGTACTCAACTCATCATGGTTGATAGCTACAGTATATACAAATCATGATTATCACAAAATGACTTCTTAACATTCCCCGTGAACCCAGGAGTCACATAAATCTAAGGATGCCTAAATTGCAAATACATTATCTCTAGGTACAGCTGTATAACCTTAAGCAAGTACAGTCTAAAACTAGTGGAGGTATGTTTACACCCTAATGTCAGACCCCAGAGACATAGCAAATATAAAAATCATCTCTTTTTGGGTTGATCGTTGACCATGTGGCCAGATTTGCAACAAATCGCAATGTCTTTAAAGTTTAATGTATGTACGGCGAGACTTTTTTTATACCTTGATTAGCGAGCCTGCCGACTGCAAATGTTGATGATTTTGAATAAAAATTAAATTTTATTTTCGGCCATTTAGTGCACCTGCCGCCACGAAAAAGTGGAAATTTCAGAGAAAAAATAAAAGTTTTTCTTTATTTCTATTATGCCCTCCGCTGCCTTGAAATATCCAAAGACATGTATATTTCTTCCTAATTATATTACATTCACCAATAAAATTTTATTTTTATTCTCCACCGTTAGGATGTTTTTTTGGAAAACTATCGCTAAATAGGAAACAAAATGTTATTTTTATTTTATGTCTAGCCGCCATTGTCTAAGGTTTTCTTGACTTTGTGGGCGGGGCTTCGCGTCCCTTTTTTTTTTTTTTAATCTTTTGTGGGGTCCCACTTTTATTCAATATGGAATGGCCTTTAACACAATATGATATTCTGATATCCAATTTGATTAGTAGATAACTTTTCTAATAATTCGTTCGATTTGAATAAATCTATTTCCAAGCACAATATCTTTGATTTTTCTTATACCTGACCTTACCCAGTTTCTATACAATAGTGATAGACCATTGTAAGTTATCATTTTATTTCCCCAAATGTTTTGTTTGAGTATTTCATTGTAACATGTTGGGTATTTCATTATAATTTCGTTAAAACTAGTTAACGCCTTTAATACACCTATATAAAAACTAGGAATACCTTCACATTTGTTTACATTTAAGTTTTACATATTTTCAATATTGCAGGCCAATTTTGTTAAAATACATAGATGGCAAAAATTTCCACATGTTTCATCATTGAAAAGACGTCTAGCCCATGATATGTTGAAAGATTGCACTTCAGACCTGAAGTTGGGTGCTTTTATACCACCATGTTCATACTTGTTTATGAGAGTTAATCTTTTTATTTTTTCCGTTTTTTTATCCCACAAAAAGTCATAGACAATATTGTCAACTTGTTTAACACAAATTCGGGGGTTTCTAAAATACTAGAATTGTATACCAGCTTTGCTAAAGCTAATTGTTGTAAAATTTTATTCATTGTCGACATGTCAATTACTGGCACCCACATTTCTTGCCGATATCTTAAAAAGGCAAACACCATTGATTGACTATTAACACTCTTCTGTGAACTAAACAAAGAGATGAAATACTTGCAATAATTAAAACTTGGTCATAATCACTGTGTTGATTCACATCACCTCATATACTGTAACGCAGTAAGGAATTGTTCAATGAAGTGTTCTGTGTTGGTCTACCTAATAAGATTTAGACATGCATAATAAACACAAAGGCCAAGGCTTTGACGGGAGCTTCGGTTTTATTTTTTGTATCGGCTCAGTGAATACTATACAGAAAAACAACAATTTGCATACATACATATTGGTTTTCACGGTTCAATTATATTGGTTCCCACATTTACAGGCTTAATTAACATCGGTTAATAAATGACAACAAATTAATACAATTTCATAATACACATACCTACTCTATACAAGAAACCAGTAATGATGTTTCAGTTGCTACAATGTTGACATAATTAATATACAGTGTACAGTATACTGTTCAACTTTTTGCGAAATTAATATATTCTTTTAAGTTCACAGTAACCTTTTGGAAGGCTGGATTTGCTTGCTGTACATAGAGATAATGTATTACAATTTCGGCATTTTCAGACTTTGTATGAATACTAAAAAATACTGAAAAATTCCTTTGTTTTGTGTATAGCTACCTCCATGATACAGTAGCTACCGGGCTGTATTAATTGTTTAGTTGGTAATGATGTTTGCTTTGTTAGCGGCAGGTCCCGAGTTTGAATCCTGGTGGATTATGTTTTCATTATTTTTTTTATCAAATGGGAAAGATGCATGGGAATTTTATACATGGGGAATTATGATGTGGGCGGAAATACTGTATCACTCCCGGAGTGTGCTCTAGTAAATATTTTTATTGTTATAATTATAATTTTCAATATTATGTGTATTGTTTGTTTAATACTTTTATTGTTGCATGTATTATTGTTCTAGTTACTATATTATTATTATTATTATTATTATTATTATTATATTGTATATGTATATTGTTCTAGTTACTATATTATTATTATTATTATTATTATTATTATTATTATTATTATTATTATTATTATTATTATTATATTGTATTGTTATTGTTTTAGATTATTTTTTTACAAATGAAATAGTACAAAAATAAAAGAATTCTCAGGCTCATCATAAACAATTTCTCTTTTTTACAGTGTAATGATCAAAGAGAAGATGACAATCAATTATTTGAAGGTGAGTTTCTAAGAAATAAATGATATGCAAGATATAATGTTGTCATATAAACAGTATTTGTGAGGAATATTTATGAAATTACCTATTAACAATATTTTTTGTCTGGTATTGAAAGATGACTGGCAGTAATTATTGTCCCAGTACTGAAATTATGTGAATGACAATCCGCATCATCTCTAGTAATTAGCTCAGTTTTACATTTTTTAGATCACAGTTGGGCTAAGTGTGGCCCGCGGGCTGCATGTGGCCCGACAGTGATTTTTTTGCTGCCTGCAAAAACACACTAAAAAGCCTATGTGTGGAGCCCGGCAACCATCTTTGGCTAGAAAACACCTTTTTTTTTATGGCCCATCACCTTTCATCTATAAAAATCAACAACAACACATCAATACAACATCAACCAACTATTCTCTCAATCTTCACTGAACTGATGAGCCTATGGGTAATCAAAGTACTGAAACAGCTCTATTATAGTCCACACTGATATTTCTCTTTTCACTGAATATATTGCCAAGGTTTATGCTTGTTCTGTATGATCTCTCAGCAGCATGTGATACGGTTGATCACAATGTCCTGCTTCATCATCTTGAGATTTGGCATCAAAGGATATGCCCTTGACTGGATTAAATTTTTTCTGAGTTGTAAAGTAGTAGGGTTTCCATCTGGTGAATTCTCTGCACATCACATCCTTTACTTAATGTTGGTGTACCCCAAGAGGCTAAGTCATTGACCCCTGCTTATGTACTTTAGTTTGTACATTAGCCCACTAGGCAACATTATGGGAAGCTATATCACTTCAATGCTGATGATCTTCAGCTATATCTTCCTTTTAGTCCCTGAAATCTTTCTAGCATTGATTCTTTGCTCCATAAATTGCCCCACTGTTTTACCGATATTCAGAAGTGGGTGTTAGTGTGTACAGTAGGCTCAAGCTAAAGAGAAGAAAACAGTTTCTAGTCCTTGCTGTAAAATACCACCTTTCTCTTGATCAGGAAAAATGTATTGATCTTTCACTAGGAGTTACTACAGGTACCACCATGGAGTTATAAAATTAGAAATCAAGCCATCTAGCAGTGTCTACAAATTCTGAGGTTTCATTTTGCTCATCTGCTTAGACTTAGGTTACTTAGAAATCAGTGGCGAATCAGAAAATTCATTGATGGGGAAACCTGTCATGCTACTGTTGGGGCTACTTTTCAGGTTAGATTATTGCAATTCTCTGTACACTGGTCGACTGAAGAAAGATATTTCATACATACATTACATCATTTATATAGCACAGTTTGAAAGATATTCACACTCTTCCAAAACCTGTCTCTTATACACATCTAGATGTGTATAAGAGACAGGTGTACAGTATACTGGAGTGTATGTTAGTGCTTTGTAATCGCAAAGAATAAGTGCTAAAAAAGTATCAAACAAGTAACAAGTATATGTCCTCTCCTCTCCTGTATTTTAGGATGTACTGATATTTCTCTATTCTTTAAGATACTGCTAAAGCCTTGTCTGTGCTGCTGATAACAGTTTTCAATTGTTACCCTTTTTTTTTTATGTAGTCAAGGAATTTGGTACATGCAAAAACAACTGACAGCAACTCCTCAATTGAGTGTAGTTTATTAAGAAATTCATTTTATAACATCAAATAATTTTGCTCTCAGAAACTTAGGATGGAACATTGTTTAAAATGTTAAAGATCATCACCCCTATGGAAGGCAATCGCCGCCAAAAATACAGTTACAAACAAAGGTAAATATTCCTTTAACAAACGTCAGAAAATTGGATTTGAAATTCAGTGGAAGAAATGGATGGAAAACTAGGCTAGACATTCATACAAACAACATCCTTCTGACTCATTGATCATAGTTAGTCAAAGAAATACATATTCTACAATTCAGCAATTTAAGTTTGTCCAATAATTTTAATTATTTCATACAGAAATTGCAACAAAACCGAGTAACAGTCTGAAGTGTACCTCAAAATCAACGACGATCCATTAGTCAGCGCTTTATGTGGCGATTTGCCTAAGCGATAAGCCTAGGCCCCCTAGAAGGTCTCTCAAAACTCTTCATATTTTTAATCTGAATGGAAATCTAAATCGAGTCAACCTTAATCTCAAATCTATGAATCATTTGTAAAAATTGTCTACAAAGTATCTATGCTAACTTCATTACATTTTTAACAATTTAATATACACTACTTTCGACATCACGCAATTAGCATTAGCATTGCTCTTCGTGCGATGTTTTTATTTTTTCATAACCACTAAAGGAAATTGTGATGACGTCATCTTTGGGGAATAATTTGGTGTATTGCATATTATTTTAGAATCTTCAGAAATTGAAAAATGTTAAAAGATTATTAGTGGCCACCCTAGTCCAGTGGTGGACCGTAGGGTAAGTTGCAGGGTATGCTAGATATTGGCATATCTAGGATGTACAAGGGGGTCGCACGTCCTCCCCCTACCCCTAAAAAAATACTCTCCCATTCCCTAGTTGTGCCCCCGCCCACAAATCTTGTTTTAAACATTTTTTGTTGGTCAAAGTCAAGAACACATTTTTTAAATTTTGAATCATAACGTAATGTTGATGAGTAACCTTTAAAATTAAGATGAGGGCTGCGATCAGTGCTAATAATAACAATGCCATTGTAATACTGTATTACTATACTGAGTTGTACTACAGTATTTTGTTTTTTTTAGTAAGGTCATTTACAAGATGGAAGGCAGCTGACTCGTGTGGTACATAATGCAAGAATTCCTTTCATACATAATCGATAAAAGCTAAAATGGTGCCTGAGGATCATTACCAAGTAAGGATTATGAATCTTGTTATGAGTCTTGTTAAACTCATTCCTAGATCACAGCATATCATACCCACACTAACAGAATTGCATTCAAGATTTTTTGCTTGTTTACAAGACACTTCACCACTGGGCAACTTACAGCATGTAAAAGAACACGTCATACTACTTAAAACACTTTTCACACCCAAATGCCGTTTTAAAATTGTTGGGGTAAGGTCTTTTTGTGTTGCCGCTCTAAACTAACTGTGGAATGATCACCCAGTTTATATTCACGAGTCTCCTTCCTTGGCTACTTTTAAAAGCAGCTTAAAACTCAACCTTTTTGCATCCTTGTGATCCCATGTTTTCTCCTATGAACTGTCTTGTTTCTCACCTCTGTTTTTTTGGTAGGCTAGTTAGATATAACTAACAATGACAGCACCTAATGGAAGTACTGACCACCAGTGGTTTCAAATTGCCTAGAAAACAGTGCAATGGTTGTGGTTCCTTGCACTAGTCTGTTTATGTGGTTTTCCCTTTTTTTGGTTAATTTTAGGATAGTCTCTTCTATTTTATTTTCCCTATTCTCTGAATCTACCAAGTTTTCACCTATCTCCTATGAAACTGCTGGCAGGAATGTGCTCATATCTCATACAATGGGTTCCTACTGTATATGTCACAACAACATTCTGCTACTTTTCATGCTGGATATTGGATAACAACGAAAAAACAGCCAAAAACCACTTAATCCCATCTATTCTGTACCGCAGTGCTTAGGTTTAAAGATGATTGCGGCAGGCTGTAAAAGAACCAGTCTATGTTTCGCAGCTTCATTACATCACCGCGCAGTGCTTCACGTAGTCAACAAAATGAGTGAGCAGCATGTTCCCGTACCACTTCGGAGTACCCATTGCATTAAGTACTGGATATTACTGTATTCTTATGGCTTGAAACATCAGTAATGTGTTAGAAATCCATGAGGAAAAAAAAAAGATACACTTGGGCACAAGCAATGGTATAAGCTCGGCCTAAATCATATCGGCTATCCCTACACAGGCCTAGCCTATGATGTCGATGAGAGATAGGCCTAGACCTAGGGACCTACAGTAGGCTCAGGTTTAGTTAGCATAGCTAGAGCCTATCCTCTACCTCTTGAATCTTGGTCGATATGGATCGAGTCATTATGGATATTCTTCAGCAATGCTATAGTGCAGCGTTCCGCAAACTTTTTACTTCACGGCCTACTGTATTTACGACTTCAGGCACCAAGCCGCAGCCCAGCCGCGCCAGGGACCAACATACCAAATCTTGGCAAGAACTTTTGATCATGAAGCCTCCATGTATATACAATATTTTGACATCATTATCTGTTCTCGTAGTGATAAAATTTTATTGTATACAAATTAAATATTATTTATTAAAAAAATAATGCCGTACATTTGTGTTTGCCCCCCCCCCCAACAATTGTTGATTGTTTTTCTTTCTACCCTGATTCATCCAAACACGGTTCAGCCACACACGTCATAGCAGGGCCGTGGCCACGAGAATAGAAATGGTCAGGTTGCGAGCTTAGCGCAAGCACTAATGATTGGGGCTAGGGGGCCGCCAAGGGCCCCGGGTCGGGGTTCAGGTTTCCGGGGCCATTAAACTGTAATATTACTGTAAACCATTAAACTGTAATATTATTACATTAAGCCATTAAACTGTAATATTATTAACTAAGGCCAATCAACACATAACATAAAACATGTACATATCAAAATTATTATGTTTATCTTTCCTCGTCTATGCTTGCATAAAACGTGATTTGGATTTGGATTTGGATGATATTGATAAACAATTGAAATTCTCTGTACAATATTATGCTAAACATTTACAGAGTGGACTTCCTTATGTTGTGGTCATATTAGACTGTAATATTTTTTTTTTTATTATAAAATTTGAATATCTGAGATTGAGACAAAATCTCTACACTATATATACTAATTTAACGAGTGGACTTTCCTTGATTTAAGGAAATCTATATGTATATTGAGATACGCAAAGTTTAGTAGGTTAGAAGTTTAAAGGAGAGGACTTGTGTATTTCAAAGAATCTAGAAAACAAAAACTTTTCGAATATCTAAAATTTATCTTCCAGCGACAAAACAAGCTAGCTCTCTTCTCATGACTCTCCCAATATGGTAACCCATCTGTGCGAAAGCCAGGGTAAACTCTGGATCCGTGCTTGACAGGTATTTAATGCTTAAATAAGGTATATTTATAGTATATTTATTAATAGAAAATAATGTTGCATACTTGGTGAGTTGAATGGCCGAGCGGTTAGCAGGGACGCCGCAAGCTATAGCCATAATATCGGCGCTGGTTCGAACGGCACGCTCGCCTATGGTTCTGGTGGTAGAACAAGTCTTCTCGGATAAGGACTAGAAACCGTAGGCCCAGTGTATACAATGGCTCGTGTGCACTATAAAGAACCCAGTACATTCTTCGAGACGAGTAGGGGGTTACCCCGGTGTACTGGAACAGACAGCCCCTGTGGTGGACGACGAGAGTTGCTGGTACCGGGTTGCACAGACACGAAGGGACCCTTAGGGGCGAAGAAAGTCATTGGTCGAGTTCCTAGTCTATATTTCAAGAGCCCTGAGCATCTTACATTAGATGGATATGTGCGCTATATAAAACTACACTATTATTAATATATTAGAACTATCAGGAATAAATATGCAGATAATTAGGCTCCCAAAGGGGCATAGACACAAAAACCGCTTATAACTCAAAAAGCATGCATCATCATCTGGCACTTTAGCAGCGTGTGCATGCGACGCATTCGCTGCATTCGCTTTATTAAAAACTATTTTCTCCATGATAAAACGTCTCTTTATTTTTTTTTCTTCAATTTCCAGACCTCCATTTCCTCCAAAAATGTTTCACGGCCCAAATTTGGGCCGCAGACCATAGTTTGCGGAACGTCGCTATAGTGCATTAAGATAGATAGCGAAATTAAAAGTTTAAATTTAGGGTCAAACCAGCTCGATACCTCAAATTTTCATGAACATGTCGGGGCAATGTTTATTTATGGGTTCTGTTGAATGTCAGTAGTACAGATACATAGCCTTACATGCATCTACCTACCGACATTTCTCCCACGTCCAACTAGGTTAGGCCTACTGTATATTGCTCTACTTTCACGTACAAGAGGGTAGCCCAACACAACTGGGGAAGATCCAGTAGGGGAGAGGGACGGCACGGGGAAAGGGGGGCATGTGCCCACCCCATTTTGCCGGTAATTTTTTTTTATTTGAATGCAATGTTATGTGCTATTCGCCTATTTTTTCTGAAACTGTTGTTATTATAATGATAAATATAAATATGTAGCATACTCTGGAAATCCTTGACCCAATGGAGGATATTCAAACCGATTGGGTTAAAATGACCGTATTCAGCACTAAACAACATATGATCTATACGAACATACCTACAGTAGTACCCCGAGATTCATCCGATTTAACCTCATATATTCAAGGTCCAAAAACTGTCTCCATAAACCACTTGAATAACCCTGAATCTATTATTCACCTAAAAAATCACTAAAATTCACTCTCCTCAAAATATTATTTTTGCATTATTTGCTTACCACAGGCCACTTCAGACAAACCGCCTGTTTTTGGTTGGTAGTTGTATGCGGTATATTGCAAAAAAAGAAAAAAGAAAGAAATCTTGTACTTATTTTATATCTATATAACAAACTTAAGAGCAACGGAATAGTGCTCCCCATACAACATAATCATTATGTAGAAAGAATTAAGGCCAACGCTGGATGTGTCCATTAGCTAAGGTTGGCACTGTAGATTTTAACCCTAACATACTGTACTTCTTCTCCAGGAAGTACATGTGAAATCACTACTCCCAGACCATAAGCCACCAACCAGACGCATTCGCATATTCACATCATAATGATATAACAACTTGCTATTCATAAGCTACATTTACTATAATTGAATGCCTTTTCACATGCAGAGGTCCATTTTCCGGTTACCTCTTAACATTGTAAGTTATTTTTTGCAGAAATTTTCCATAATATTTATAATTTGTGACAGGCTCTGGTTAAAACCCTTCCAGTTGTTGCAATTTCCCACAAGCACCCGAAACGTAATGTTTTTGCATTTTATAAAAGATTTCATTTTCACTTTATTTATTTAAAAAACAACACATGCCAGTATTACAAATGGTGGCCCAGTCGGCCAAATTGCTTGTAATATAACAAAAGGCAATATATAAAAAATACAAAAATAGAAATATAAAAACACATCTCTCAAAATCTCTTTAGTGGTCCAGGGGGCATAACAATTTAGGGGTTTCAAATTTTTTTATCCCATGTGTAGGGTGGTGACGACGAATAAACAAAAAAAATAATAATTTGCCTATCCAAAACATTGTTTTGCGGATTGCCAATCCCAGATTGGTCTAATTTGGGCTATACTATGCAAAGCCAAATAAAAATATACACTCCCAGAGGGAATTGCGAACTCTAGCACCAGTTCACAATTCGCATCAGACACACTTGCCCGACCAAAGCCACACTGACATACCAGCACTTATACTTACAGCTAAGTTTAACAGGTAGCGAATAAAAGTTAATTTTGTATTTGATGCCTACACAGTGTTAAATTCTTACTTTATTTTTTTTGGCAGTTTTTTGAGAATCATTTACAAAACAAATTTCTATCTACTGAACAATTAGTCCACGACCGACACTAGGCTGCCAACCACCTCACCATGCAAATGATTTTGATAAGGCCAAAACATGCCCAATCATCACGTGCAGAGAATCACTCAAATGAAATTTCCTCCATGGTAGTACGTGTACTAAGCATGCGCTAGACACGAAAAGATGTCCAACTGATCGAAAGAAATGATACGCAATTATATAGGCAAACAACTCCATTATCACTAAAGCCATTGCACGTTTCAAACAAGCCTGTCGGCAATGATCAGTACACAGAGTGTGTCTAATATCGTGAAACGTACTAGTAACAGAACGTTTTTAAATATATTTGATGATGCTTTCAACTAATGTATTACTATTAAAACATAATATGTTTTTCATTTTTTTTTATAGGCAAGAAGACTGTACAGGCCTTCCTGATAAATACACCAATTCTTGAGGGGATTTCTGAAAACGACAAGAAGTAAAAGCTGTAAAACAGTATATCCAATGAGCCCAAAAAACAAAGGTAGAAAAAAAAAGAATCTGTAAGGTCATTATGATTATTATGCAAATTCGTCTCAGGCAAATTTAAGGGAGCAAAAACCAATAAAATCAAACCCTCAGCAATTACTGAAGTTTTATGTAGCATTTTGCATTTGGTTTTAGAGCTTTTTAAACTGAGGTAGATTCTTATGTGCTCAAAAGAGGAACTGCTCTAGTTTATTGTACAAATGCTCAATCATTAAGTGAAACCCTAGTCACTGCCCCAGTTTTAATGAGTGTTGTACAATTACCAATGCCCTGATAGTTGACTTCCATGCCACTATTCTGACTACAGCATTAATTGTAGCAACTAAATTCATAACATTTGTGTTGTATAAAAAAGAAATTGCATTTTTTTAAGCCTCCATTATCTATTAATTTAGAACTCCACCAAAAGTGCCCATCCCAAAAGCCCAAATTTTTAGTCAGTCACTGGCAGCCCCGGATACATTTGGTACATTTTCGAAAGAGCCCCCACCCCAGCCAGCTGCATCCCCACACGCCACAAATTGTTTTCACCGCCAGGCCCCATCATTACGCCACTGAAATCATTGCTTTGGGTACTTGTATTTAATGAAGAGATGCTACTTTATTTTTAAAGACTAAAATTAGTATTCTTTGTCTAACAAATACTGATGGTTTCGAATAAAAATAAAATTTTATTTTTGGCCAATTAGCGCGAACGCCGCTAATGAAAACGTGGAAATTTAAAAAAAATAATAAAAGTTTTTCTTCATTTTTATTATGCCCTCCGCTGGCTTGAAATCTCCAAATATAAGATATTTCATCCTAATTATATAAATTTGAATCATTTAACCATCCCTTTTTACATTCACCAATAAAATTTTACTTTTATTTTCTCCTCCATCTGGATGTTTTTGAAAACAAAATTTTATTTTTATTCTGCCCTCCTCCGATGATCTTAAAAACAATAAGTACACGAAACAAGGAATAAAGAAAGTCTCGCCTAACAAATACCAGTGGAAATCAGCTGTATTGGGTTATCTTGATGTCAAATCAAATTCTTGTAGAAATGTAATAATTTAAAAATGTATTTTTTGTATTGAACTAGCACTCTTACTAATACTCTAAGTACCCATCCCAGAAACCCAAGTACTAAGGTACTTGAACACTAGTATTTAGAACATGTACTGTATGGTATTTTGTTTAAGATTAATATTGATGTACCATATTTATTCGAATAAATAATAAATAATTATTAAAAAAGGTTTTTGAGGGAGTGGTTATTCAGGGGTGGGTTTTTCTTTAATATAAAAAGGATACATTATACAAGGATACATTCCACTCAAATAACGTTCCTTAATGTGAAAATGCAACACATAATTACTATCAAAATATGTTACTGCATAATCATAGACATATTGATCCAAACTATGTTAAAAAATGTAACTCTACTGGAGTAGCTTATTATTAATAGAAAGTGTTGAGAATGATTTTGTTTACAGTCATTTGGTGGGGGAAGGGATGGCAGTGCTTATTCGAGGAAAAATATAAAAACTTGGGGCATTTATTCGAGGGAGGTATTTATTACAAATGAGGCTTTGGATGGGGTGTTTATTCAAATAAATTGGTAATTAAGCATTTGTTTGATACTTGTTCTTGATCATGCTCTAAATGATTAATCTGTATACTGTAAAATACAACTGGAAGTCAAACCTGGTAATGTTTTATGAAAATAAAGATAAATCAAATTGATGGTTGAGTGAAGGTGCTATTCTGTCCTTGCTGTTGTCTGATTTTTGATATATCAAATTAAATCCTTTATATGCAGTTAACAAAGTCAGTAAAAGCAAATAATTTACATTACTTTAATAATCTTTTTTTTTATATATAATATTAGTCAGCAGTTTCTTGCACACAAGACCTGGCCCTGACTGAATTTAACGCTGGTATAGAGCATTTTTCTTTAGGAAATATGGCCATTTGAGAAGGTGGTGACAAACCACCACCATACACTATAGTGGCTATGAATAATCAGAAAGTAAATTTAAAGTTAATAATACTTTAGTATTCCCAGAAAACTACTTTAATTTGTTTTACTGTACCATACTTGCACAAACAAGCGCCCGGGGCACTTAAAAATTTGTTTTACACCATTTGAGAAGCGCTTATTCAAGTGGGGAGCTTAAGAAAACAGTGGGAATATAGGAGGCGCTTATAGTAACTTGGAAATTTCAAGGAGCACTTTTTGAATGAAAAAGATATTATTCAGAGTAACCCATGAACGAAGCCTAGATTAAGTAACAATGCGTAGTCGAGTACAATTATTGGAAGACAATATTAAAATAATAATTAACTAACTCTCACGAATAACTGATGCAACTGAAAGAAAATTAAGTCGTTGATATACTGTATATGTATACACCTGTCTCTTATACACATCTAGATGTGTATAAGAGACAGGCCTATACGAATTTATAAAGTATGGCCATCCTAACAGAACAATACTAAACCTTGGCTAGACCTTATTATTAGGCCTCGGAGGAGGTTAAGTCTATCATTCTCTCTAAGGCCAACCTAGGCTAGCTAGGGTCTACCCTAGCCAGGCATATCTTTTCTTATATAACTATTTTCTTCTTATGTTGTTAAAAAAAACTATAAAAAAATAAATAAATATAATACTATTAATAATAAAAAGTCATGAACAAAGACAAATACGACCCTCAGAACTATAATTATGAAAAGATATAAAAACGGTCGTCTTAACAACGCTTATATAACTACTACCTAGTTAGTTTAGGCTCACCGCCGCTCTCGCTGCAGGACTAGGCGAAGGCCTAGGCTATTTATTTATTTATTTATTTATTTCTATTTCGTATACAATTTACAATCGACAGCGAATGACTGAATTTGATTACATTACAATATAAAAACATACACATACAGAAAAAAAAGCATTGATATTGATTACTATACAGATGTGTATAAGAGACAGTATATATATATATATATATTTTATCTCATTGGATGTTGCCAACTGCGAGCGTGCTAAGCCAAGCTTTATTACACAACGCTAACCCAGTTTGTCCATTGAACGATCACTGACAGCAAATAATACAGAAAAACGCATTTTTCAGGAGATGTGCAATCGATTCGTCTGTCTTGATATTAATTCCAGGCAACAGCGCACAGTGGGCCAGAATTGTTTCAAAGTGTGTCAAAAGTCAATACTCATAAGAAAATACTGATTATGTTCATGTTAAGACTGTTTTAGGGGTTTTCAAACCTGCTGAAATCAATTAAACTATTTTAAAATATGTATGATGTCATCAAATTACCGTTTTTTGATTGGATGAGTAAAATATTCATTGTAATACCTAGGCAGATTCATATTACCTTGGTTATTAGAACATATGAGGGGTTTTCTAACCTGTAGATTTCAACGCAAGCATATTTAAATATGTATGACGTCATTAAAGTATATTTTTTTATTGGATGACGTAAAATTTAAGATCTAGACAGAATAACTTGCCAGAGCTCAGTATGACACGAATGAGGGTTTCTAGACCGGCAAATTCAAATTAGAACATTTTACACTTTATGTGACATTATTAAAATACATTTCTTCAAAGAAAAGGGTGGAAGGTGGAGTTTTAAGAAGACACCTGCAGCACCCCCTTAGTCCGCGTCCACCCCATCAGTCAGCCCTTACCAGTGAAAATAAGCACAAAAGATCACGGTCAAACAGACTGAATGTACCTAATATCGCTATAATTTGCGTGAGCAATAATTGTTGTATTTGAATAGATGCTAAGTAAATAAATGAAAAAAAGAAATTAAATGAGCGGTCCCACTTCATCGGGCATTTACCCCCATCCCATCACACTCACCTTGGGATGCCCTTATAATCTCCAGAGGCAATTTGGCTTCAGATTTAGGATGGAGTCAAAATGTTAAAAAAAAAATAAATAAAAAACAAAAACAAAAGAGAAAGTGTGGGAAAAAAATGATTCCTAGAATAATTGACCTCAAAATGAAAGGGGGTCGAGGTCCTCCCCGGAAAAATGTTGTTTCCTAAATGGCGAGAAATGAAAATATTTTAATGACATTTAAGTTCTTTCCCTCCCTTGAAAACAGTCATGTCAACTTTGTCATTCTTATTACAGTAAACAGGCCTATGTGTGTATAAAAAAAGAGTAGTTGCATACGTAGACCTATTTTGTTTTCCATGAACCGATGAACCCCAAATAGGACGGTGGTGGGAAAATTGATTACTTTATGTCGGGAAACGGGTTTTCTCAACTTCTAAAATTTTGGTTTCCCTCTCTTGACGATTTTTAATGAATCAATGAACCCTAAGAAGAAACCGGGTGATAGGCGGAATCATGTTAGCCCCTGGACAATTTTGATTCCTAGATTGCGGGAAGTGAGCTTTTCAGACTTCTGAAGTATCTTTTAATGACCTTTAATAAAAACAAAATCAAGGTTTACCCTATTGAAAACGGTCAGGTAAATTTGTCTGATTTTTAATACAGTGTGTAGAGGTATAAATATGATTAATTGCTTACGCATTTTTTTTTCTTTTCTTTCTTTTTTTTTTTTTTTTTTAAACGGGGTCCTCCCCCATCAAAATTTTGATTTAGCATTTCCGACATTTAATTGTCCAATTGTAACACAAAATTCAATAATCAGCTTACAGGGCCTGGAAAAGTAAGTCTAGAATTATTTTTTAAATATTTATTTATTTAATGTTTTTGTCCAAGGGGGTGTGGTCAGGACCCTGACCCCTCCAGATCCACCAATGATCTCCCTCCCCAATTCACTCCTAGATATGACACTGGAAATCGAGTGTTTTTACATTTGGCACCCAATGGCTGCAGTAATGATTTTATCGTATACCTTAATTAGAAAATGGCGCTTTTGTAGGGGGTGGTGGGATATTAAATCGCTTGCTAAATGCAGGGTGGCAGATATTGGTAGCTAAACTTGGCATTAACGTAAAGCTTAGGCTCTGCCAGAAATGTTGATGTCAAAAGCATGACGAAAATCGCCGGCAATTTTAACTTTTAAGTTGGTTTTATGAAAAAAATGTTTTTAAGCGTTTTTTGGCTCATATTTAATGTCCTTTATTCTAAAAATATACCAATAATGTCATTTTTTATTTTACTATCTAATTTAGTTAACAATAGGAAAATACTGCAAGAAGTATCAAGTTGACTGCTTTCATCTAAGTAAAGTCATAGAGATTTTTTCAAAACTGTCAATTTTATCATTTTACGAGTAAAATACAACTTTTTCATGTTGACATGGTTATATCACACTATGAAAATTCACTAAATATGAAATTATTGGTGGATTAATATAATTTAGGATGTTCTCGACGTCAAACAACCTTTAAAAGTTGAAGTTGTCACATTACCTATTTTCGACTTTTGGCACACTTTGAATTTATTCTGGCCCACTATGCGGCGTTGTAACAACTATTTGTCGAGTAATTATTCCATTCCTTTAAAAAATGCATAACGTTAGGGTACGCAAAAGTTTTTTTTTTATTTCTGCTTCATATAGTATATTTAACGTCTTTTCACAGACATTATTATCATCCAGGATATGCTGCTAATAGTCAGTATAATATTAGTTTTTAATTAGAAAATTCAAGGTTAGTGGTACAAAATACGAGTAAGAGGATCAGTGATTATAACATCAATGGAAAGATGGACTGTTGGGGTGGGTGGGGGATATATACTACTAGATCTGCTACTGTCAGTTGAAAAAAAGAATCAAGAACATCAGAACTAGGCCTATACAAATTTATAAAGTATGGCCATCCTAACAGAACAATTAATAAACCTTGGCTAGACCTTATTATTAGGCCCCGGAGGAGGTTAGGTCTAGCATTCTCTCTAAGGCCAACCTAGGCTAGCTAGGGTCTACCCTAGCCAAGCATATCTTTTCTTATATAACTATTTTTCTTCTTATGTTGTTAAAACAACTATAAAAAAAAATAAATATAATACTATTAATAATAAAAAGTCATTAACAAAGACAAATACGACCCTCAGAACTATAATTATGAAAAGATATGAAAACGGTCGTCTTAACAGCGCTGATATAACTATTTCAACCTAGTTAGCCTAGGCTCACCGCCGCCCTCGCTGCAGGACTAGGCGTAGGCCTGCTAGCTATTTATTTCTATTTCGTATACAATTTACAATCGACAGCGAATGACTGAATTTGATTACATTACAATATAAAAACATACACATACAGAAAAAAAGCATTGATATTGATTACTATACTATATACTGTACATTGAATTTAAAAAATAACTAAACAATTTGTATGATTTCTAAATAATGGTTGAGAACGATGGTAATTATAAAAAACAAAAAAACAAAAAAAAAAACAAGTCGTTTTTTATCTTTATCTGCCCCTCTTTTCGCTGATGATCCCTCATTTAATCATCAAACCTATCACCTATAAAAGCAAGTGAAATGTTTACATTATTTCCTATAAACAATCCTTGCTTTTGTACCTAAAATTAAAATTATACGTTGTCTATAAAAGCTACTATAAACCTTATGCGAGGCACACAAAATTCTTCGCTAATAAACACTTTACAATTTATAAAACAATTACAATAATGAATTAACTACTTATAACATAATTATTTTGATGTTAACAAGGTAATTTCTAGTTATCCAGACGAATTTAAAATGCATAAAACACTAATAATAATTAATTTATGGGCTAACATCTTGTAATCCATCATGTTTTAAATACAATTAATAATTATACAGTATTTATTTAAATAAATGCTCCAGTTTGAACAAACGCTCCCCCCACCCCCACCCAAAAAAGGTCATGGAATAAACGCCTAGACGTTGGATTTTTCTTCCAATTGTCTCTACAGTAGTAACTATGGACGGATGAAATGGAAAAAACATTATTTTCAGCATTTGAATTAATTATCAATGTTTTACCCTAGTGGAATTAAATTAATTTCAAATTAGCCTGGATTTAAAAGCCGTGCAAAAACACTTTTTACCATTTCTTATAATAGACTACATTACCAGTCGAACGCTGGCTCCTCAAAAACCCATCAGAACAATAAATGCTCCGGGGTGCTTTTTCGAATAAATGCGCTATAATTATTATAATTATTGTATTTTATATCAATATTTTACTTAATTGTCTGACTGTAATGCCAAATTATATAAAAAGGTATGATTTATAGTAAATCAAATTATAAAGAAGTTCATTTTTTATTGATTTAAAATAAATACAATGACACCAAATTGACCATTTTTAAAGACAATTATTTTATTTAAGTTCTACTTTTTATGATACGTCACAGACTAATTAGATCTATATGGTTTTGCCTAAAATCACCTTGTTTAGTGCTGATTCATCTGCATTCATTGCTTTCTTGAAAATTCAACGGAGGGTCTTCAATGAGAGCAAAATGTTTGCCCACCTTTAGAATTAAAACCATGATGGGACTGAGCTGAGGTAGGTGCACAATGATCCCGTGTGCATTTATGACCCTTGTGCACGTTAAAGAATGCAGTACACTCTTCTTAATAAATTAGGGTATTGTCTCCCGGTTTACTGCCCAATCACCACCAGAGAGGGACACAATACATACTGTGTGGGCTCCTTGGTGTTTACACAAATAAATCCAATCCAATCCTATAGGGTACTCACTTGTAGTTTTGCATACTGTGATATACAAATAATATGAGGTTAGTAACTCTTCGATAGAATCCAAAAAGAAGTTAAGGTTAAGTAGCATACTACACGCAATATGTATACACGAGATCACACACACACAAGACGAGCGATCATTGTTTTCCACACTAACCGTCTGGGTGCCTCGCCACACTATTCACCAGGAGTACATTAGTTTTGTGGGAGAGGAAGTTTGCGAATGGGGACTTCACCACTTGGCATATACCCCATGATTAAAAATGAAGTCACGAGACCAAGAAACCAGATGAAAATCTCCACCTTGAAGAATATTGTTGGTAGACCCCGACTAATCAATAAAATAAAATAATTAAATCACAATTCAGAGTCGGTTGCCGTTTGCATGCTGCTTGTCTACTGCCTTTTTGCCTTCCTCAAAGTGGAGTGATATCTTCCATACTGAGAGCATTTGGTTCTAATCTAAACAGTTCAACCGAACGACATTCCATTTATTCACTAATCAAATTGTTGTCCTTTCTTAAGAAAAAAAAAAATATAAACGTCCTTGTAGACTTTGCAACAGTAAACGGAGACCCTCCCTTCACATTCCTAGATGGAATTTATTACTTTCCTGTAATACTTCATTGTGGGTCGGGTTCAAACTCGTACCATGCACCCATAGCTCGAGTCTCTATAGAATGTCATAATGTTTCTGTCAAACATTGATGTGCATGTTACTTGTTAGCGTTGCCTCCATAAAAATAATCAGAGTCGGACTCTGATTTCTTTTATGGATGCTTCTTCTCAGAGGGGGAATCTACAATAAAATTTCAAATGACCTTATCAGACGTTTGCTTGTCAAGCTAAAGAGTGATTCGTAAAGCAACAAATCGATACAGCTAGATACGACACGATACGACTAGATGAATTTAAGTTACAGGTGTATTTGATATATTAAATATGTCGCGTTAATTAATTGTTTTAAAATGCCTAAATTGAATACGATTTTAATACCGGTAAGCATTCTTGATGACTTCCAAATATTTTTTGGGAAAAAAAATACAAGTCTGATATGGGTCAAGAAAAAAATGAGGAAAGAAGAAGCATTCTTGATGACTTCCAAATATTTTTTGAAAAAAAAAATACAAGTATGATATGGGTCAAGAAAAAAATGAGGAAAGAAGAGGAGGATGACGTATAGAAGGGGGAGAAGGGGCTCCTTAACACCATGTGAGTAGACTAATTAAACAAGGAAAATGAAATGATAAACAAGAGAAACTGCAAATTAATTGATACTGAGGCTACGTTCAAATTATATAATAACAAATGTGAACAAATATCACATAATTGAAACAAAAATTACGGAACGACAACGTTGCTTAAAACATCGTCATAGTACACAGGATCTTGAAATACACAATGTCTAAACTACAACGATAGTGGGAGAATAGAGGTACCGTAAAAAAAAAATACTCAACACCGATCGAACGATCGAATCACCGATAGCATAGACTGAAACCGTAACTGGGGGTGTTATTATTTTTTGAGAACGTACAGTATTGAACATTCACTACGGTAACACGTCAGGTAGGAAAACATATAATTCTTAATTAATCTCCTGACGCAGAAAACATCATCGAATAATTCTGCATTTGAGAAATTTGATAGGATTTTGACTATTTTAGATATTCATGATTCATATTTGTTTTCGACAAATTCTGTTATCAGTGGTTTCTAAAGCCATAACTTCTTTTTGAACCCACCAGAAACAATCAATAAGAAATGCTTTGCGACTTGCTTTTAGTGGTAAGATGTTCAATCTACTACAGAAATAATGTAATTCGTATGTGGCCTGTCCAAACGATTATAAAGACCTGTCAAAGCATTTAAGGCATCATTGGTTATTGTTTTATCGTGTTTGTTACCAATTTATTACGCGTGCTCTATTGTTCTAAAGAAATTCCAAAGAGAGTTGGAAACTTACAATTATACCAAATATATTCAACCATCCTTGAAATGCTGCAATATATGGCAAATTAAGCTGGTAGTCCATTGAGTCATTCCAAAATAACTTTATGATACAATATTTAAAATTCTGTTCCGCATCCTGTGTGTCGCTACCAATGTTTGGGTTGCAAAGAAATGTTGATGGGTTGTGCCATCGCTTCAGATAAAAACAAATTGATAGTAACAAACAAAAGTGCCGACAGAAGAATGCCAACAAATGAACCCCGATGCATGGTTTCCACAAAATTGATACACGCTATTTAGCCGACAGCTTTTGTTGATGCTGATTGGTTGGTCGATATCGGGTGCTTTCCCGATTGCATCGATGATTGTGACGATTGCATAACAAAAAATTGTAGCGATTCTTTTAAACCAAGGCTTTAGCTTGATGAAATGTTCCGTGTGAATACATTTTTGTTTGATTAGAAGTCATTGGTAAATTTTGATATAGAAGCAAAAATGATATCAGACAGGTTGCGACAAAGTTTCTAATGCTATTCCACGACAACAACGCGGAGATGTGATGGCTGGATTTCAATTGTGTCTATATTCTGTCGTATAAGACGAATTTTAAAACAGCTAATTAGGATCGAAAAACGTGGGGTCGTCCTATACGCGCATTATATACATTTCTGGATTTTCAAAAATCATGTTCGTCTTACGTTCAGATTGTGAGTAACATGTGAATTCACTAACATATCCCCAGTCAATAATTGTCCAAAAATCTTCTCAAACTCAGGGATCGTCTTATACGTAATAAAATATATAACATGGTTAATATCTAAAGTCCAAGTATTGGAAACAGTCGCAATGTGTGCCTAACCTGAGGATTGCATTATCGTCACTCCAAAGTCGGACTGATTAAAACTTTCTCTCGAGAAGTAAACCATTGCACTAACGAGTCCAAGTATTAAATTTGATGATCATTTTTGTTGTGACACAATTGCCTAAAAAATGTTACTCTGAATCTAAAGATAGCGCAGAATAACTTTATTTGGTGTAAATCTCTGGTAGGCATCTTGTAGATGGTTTACCTACCAGACTCATTACGTTTTGAGTGAAATAAAATTATGAATTAAAATAGCAATATCTTGAGTACAATCGATTTATGTTCCAATAAATATTGCATTTACTTTTTTCAAATAAATTTTTAAACAATAATTGGTGTGTTAGTGTCATTTAACTCTGTAAAGGTGTTTTTAAATACTTGTATAAAATAAAATTACTTAATATTGGATTTGAGTCGCTGTCTAAAAAAGTCGAGTTTTATACGACATTAAGAACATGAGTGAAAAAGATATGGCCACGTTGAACCAGTTGAACACAGTTATCTTTTCAATAAGCCACTTAACTAGCAATAGTTATTTATAGGTTTACTAAACAAAAGTGATCTTTTAACAATATATAATTTAAAACTACATAAAGGCTGGACAAAATAATAAAAATAGTTACTCACAGAGATCAAAATAATTATAACTCCATGAGCAGACGGTATTTAAAGGAGTTTAGAGCCCGTAATAAATCTCTGAACCTAGAGAGCAGTAAATAATCATGATGTTTAGAAAAATTAATTATGTATTCTGTGAGATCATAATTTTAAATTTTCAAAAACATTTTCCCAATGGGACGAAGTCTTTCATAGTAAAATAAAATAATATCAGTCATTTTCTAAAACTTTGTGGCTCGGCTTATGCTAATCAGTAGGCAAAATTACAGCCTACGCTCACGTCCATGTATTGATCATGTGCATTATTGGTGTAGGTTTTATTGAACCGCTAAACTATGGAATAAATGAATATCAATTAAACTTAATTAAATCCCTGGTAGGGCTCATAGTGAGAATTTTCGTATGGCTTAACATACAGCAAAATTTTACTTTTGGACCACAATATAGGGATTGGCAAACCACGGTGGGGCTGAGGTGGTATAGATCCTCCATTTGATACCCCGACGAGGTCCCCGACTGGGGACAGATTTCTCCGACGAAAGCAAAGTGGGCGTGGTCGAGCTTCGAATAAAAGTTTAGAAAGTGGTCCAGGTTGCGAATTAGACCCCGAAAATTTTGACAATTTAGGGAATACAAAGGCTTATTTAATCGATTTTAGAGCCAATAATATGTAGACTAGAAATTGCAAGTGAAGTGCTGCGAAGTACAACTGCATAAAATGTTGTTCGAACAAAATTATTTATGCGAGTCAAGTGAAAATAATGAATAATAAAAATATAACAAATAATATGAGACACGACCCATTGTCTATATTAGAACACTTGTCATTGGGTAACAAAGTCGTAATTTTTCATTTTTGTCAAAAAGTGTCTATAGTTGTGAATTATGGTTTAGGTTTTTTTTTTAAAGTTTCAAAAATTTCTATGTATGTGGAAGTCTTTTATTTTAAAGACTGCATTGTCTATGAAGTGTACATTTTTTTATGGGGCAAGTTTCCAAGGGCGGGTTTTCTAGGGGCGAGTTGACTGCCAAAGAGTGTTGCCAAAGTTCGAGCCAGCGTGTTATTTGATCACAAGTGCGAGACATCTCAAGTGTGAGCCAGCGAGCCATGACGTCACGACAATAGATAGAGACGTTAACTAGTTGTGCGAGGTATCGGCTGAGATTTGTGGAGTACAATTCAAAAAAACAACTATAGGTCTAATAATGAATTATTGTGATGTTAAATAGACAATGTTAGCTATCAAAGAGCGACGTTGTTTTTCATTGGGACCTTCGTCCCTTCAAGGCTAGGCCTATACCATCCTAGCTAGTCTAGGCCTAGAGTGCTAGCTCGACATGCGGACGTTGGTACGAGTAGGTTAATCTACAAACGTCGCCTAAAGTAATTGATTTTACCCGGCAGAACGAAAGAAGGAAACTCCGCTTTTCAGTCGTCTTAGGCAGTTGTTTTTTTGACAAACAATGACCTTTCAGAGGTCAAATTGCTGTCAAGAATATGAATTGGCTGCTTCGCAGCAAAAACACATATATTTTCCACCCTATTTCAGGACATTTTTAGTTGTCAGTGCACCCCTTAACATTTAAACACAGTCGGACATTTTCATCCAAAATACCAACAATATGTTATTCAATACGAAAAGCTAAGACTGATTGTCAGTCAATTTTACGTTCTATGCGAAAGAATGTAGGAAAGGCAGCCACTGGAAATTACAACAACTATGAAGTCATATTACAGTACCTTCATGCCTATAAACTTCGTAAAATATCCGTACCTTTCAGGGGGATTCGGCCATTGGACCCCCAACGAGGGGGCCCTTGGCGGCCCCCTGGCCCCAGCCTAGATGCTGGCTTCGCTAGCATACTGGACCTTATGAAAAGCCCCCCCCCCCCCCCCCCCACCACTTTAAATAACGTTCCGCCGCCGTTGCTCATAACTCTTAATTTATTTAATTGATTTGTATGATGTTGGTATCAACATTTAACCTATAGATTGTTTAGCCATTAAAAAAAAAATGAAATGAAATCTACACCAAGCACCGAAAAATATATGCTTGATAAAACTAACTTTATGGGGGTAAGTCTAAAATTTAAATTAAGGTCCAACACATTACCCCTTGATTTCAAGACTTGCAAATGGTCTAAAGAAATTAGTGGTCAGTGTACCTTGTTCCAAAGTGGCGAAACCGAAGATATTCGTCATTTTTTATTTAACTGTAAATCATTGTGCATTGTTTTTGTGCATTCCGTCGTGCTATGCATAACTTTTCCTCATGGTTGTATTTAGCAAGCTCTTTAACAAGCATTGTTGAGTGGTTAAAAGTAGTTTCATTATCCATTGTAATAACTTCCTTGGTCTCGCTTGTTTACATTGCGATCGTCGAATTTACTGCACACTGTCCTAAAACGATATATATATTCTGATCATGAAATACTCTGGTAATATAGTTTGAACATAATTGTTGTACCTGTACCATATTTAATATTCTTTCTAGAAACCCAATGTTTCTATTATTGGTACATGTAAAAAAAATTAAAAATAAATAAAAAAAAAAAAAAAAACAAGATTATTATTATATGTATCATAACTTGTATTGCTTTTATAATTGTTACCGTAATATTCTCAAAAAACTATTAGTACCTTTTCTAATTTTCATAATATTTAATACTACATTTATTATTATTATTATTATTATTATTATTATTATTATTATTATTATTATTATTATTATTAATAATAGTATTATTGTTTATTGTTATTATTGGTATTGTTATTGTTTTTATTGCTATTTTTATTATTAATACTGTTATTATTATTATTATTATTATTATAGTTATTTATTATTATTTTTATTATTATTATTATTATTAATTAATTGTTTACCAGTATTATTATTATCAGTATTATCATTATTACTTGTGTGAGTAGTTTCATAACTTACCTGCTCTAAAGACAAATTTTTTTACCGTACTTTACGAATATATTCGTATTGTAGTACTGTTGTACTTGTACCATATTAGCTTTTTTTTAGACACCCAATGTTTGTATTATTGGTAGGCCTATATGTAAATAAAAATTATTAATAAATAAAAATAATAATATATTATTATATATATCATAACTTTGATGGCTTTCATTATTGTTACCAAAATATCTTTAGAAAACTATTAGTACCCTTTCGAATTTATTTTATGTAGCTATTATTATTATTAATGGTATAATTACTATTATTATTATTAGTATTACTATTATTATTATTATTATTATTATTATTATTATTATTATTATTACTATTATAATACTACAGTTATTATTATTAATATTATTATTAATAATAATATTATTATTGTTTATTGTTATTATTGGTATTGTTATTGTTTTTATTGCTATTTTTATTATTAATACTGTTATTATTATTATTATTATTATAGTTATTTATTATTATTTTTATTATTATTATTATTATTATTATTATTATTAATTTATTGTTTACCAGTATTATTATTATTAGTAGTATTATCATTATTACTTGTGTGAGTAGTTTCATAACTTACCTGCTCTAAAGACTAATTTTTTTACCGTACTTTACGAATATATTCGTATTGTAGTACTGTTGTACTTGTACCATATTAGCTTTCTTTTTTAGACACCCAATGTTTGTATTATTGGTAGGCCTATATGTAAATAAAAATTATTAATAAATAAAAATAATAATATATTATTATATATATTATAACTTTTATGGCTTTCATTATTGTTACCAAAATATCTTTAGAAAACTATTAGTACCCTTTCGAATTTATTTTATGTAACTATTATTATTATTAATGGTATAATTACTATTATTACTATTATTATTATTATTAGTATTACTATTATTATTATTATTATTATTATTATTATCAGTATTATTATTATTAATAATATAATATTGTTATCGTTTATTATTATTGGTGTTGTTATTGCTATTATTGTTATTAATACTAGCATTATTATTATTATTAATATTATCGTTAATATTACTCATATACATTTTTTAGACCTGTGTGAGTAGTTTCTCAGCTTACTCGCTCAAAAGATTAATTCTTTATTTTACGAATATAACTGTTGTACTTGTTCCTGTTTCTTGTTTGTTTTGTACCGGTATCTGTTTTATGTATAAACTATGGAAGCACCAATTTCTTGTTACAATATTAATTGCGACCGACTTACTAACTTAGTTTCTAAACCAACTGCATCTGCTAGACAATTTGACAACATAAATCCTGACAATAATTTTTTCAACAATGCAAACGTATCAAATTTGTATTTACCAATCGAGTTCAAAAGTAAATTTAAGAATAATGACTGTGAAAATAATTTTTCTTTAATGGTAGAAGTCTGCTTAAGAATCGATTTCAAATTGTATTAAATCACTTAACTTTAATTTTGATATCATTTCAGTAACAGAAACTTGGATGGACTTTACCAGCCCACTTATTTATATTCCAAATTATTCCACAGTTTTTAAACCTCGTTCTTATAAATGTGGTGGAATTAACATGTATATTAAAAACAATACTCAATATTCTCTTAGAAACGACCTAACTCCCATTAATTATTTTTGTGAATCATTATTTATCGAAATTCATACACTCAACGAAAACATAATTGTAGGTACTATGTATAGACCTCATGATATCACTATTCCTTATTTTACGGAACAATTTGAGCTTCTGCTTAAAAAGATATTAAAAGAGAAGAAAAAGGTTTTCCTTCTTGGTGATTTCAACATAGATATTTAAAAATATGAATCTGATAACAACGTTAATGATTTTATCCATTGTTTATTCAACAATTCTCTTCTTACCCTCATTCATAAACCGACAAGGATAACTCCACATTCCGCTACTCTTATTGATAATATTTTTACTAATGACCTTGAACCCTCTAACAGTGGTATTATCATTCATGATGCCACTGATCATCTTCCTGTTTTTAACATTAGTTTTATAAACAAGTCCAGTAGGCCTAAAACAAATATTAATAATAATACTAACCGCAAATTTCGTAAAATTGATGCAAATAATATTTTAAACTTTCGGAGCAATTTATCGAACTGTTCGTGGTATGATGTCATCAATGCCTCGCACCCTAATATAGCATACGATACTTTTATGAAAAAGTACGTAACCCTATATAATAATAATTTTCCTTTAACCGAACCCCGCAAAGCAAATAAAAAACTTAAACCATGGATGTCTGATGGACTAATAATCTCAATTTCAACTTTACCTAAAAAGCATCCGTCATCCCACAAATAGCAATGTATCCAAATAAAAGCGTTATCGCAATAAATTAAACCATCTTCAAAAAATTGCTAAAATCTAACTATTATAAATACACATTTAATAAGCTTAAATCTAATATCAAAGGCTACTTGGCGTGTCATAAATTCTTTACTTAAACCATCAAATAACACCTTACCTGATATTGAGATTTTGGATAAAGGTGAATTAATACAAGACCCATTGAAAGTCTCAAATTTATTAAACAATCACTTTACTAGTATAGGTCCTGAACTTGCTAAGAAAATCATTAATAAAACTCCTAGAACCTTCTGCGATTACCTTCATTCCCCTATTCCAAACTCAATCTTTCTTTCTCCAGTTTCTGAAGAAGAAGTGTACTCAATTGTAAACTTTTTTAAAACTAACAAAGCTCCAGGCATTGATGACATCTGTGGACAAGTTGTAAAAAAATCTATTGATCTTGTTCTTTATCCCTTAACTCATATATTCAACTTATCCCTTTCCACTGGTGTTTTCCAAAACAGCATGAAATTAGCAAAAGTTACACCTATTTTTAAAAAGGGCATCAAATCAGATCCAAATAATTATCGTCCAATTTCCGTTCTTCCGATCTTTTCGAAGATCCTTGAGAAAATTATATATGACCGAACTTACGATTTTATTTAAAAAAAATAACATTCTATATACCAAACAATTTAGTTTTAGAAAAGATTATTCCACTTCTTATCCTTTAATTGACATCACAAACAAAATCATGGATGCAATTGAAAATAAATCTTTTTCAGCAGGTCTTTTTATTGACCTTTCAAAAGCCTTTGATACAATTGATCATTCAATTTTAATTTCTAAACTTTTTAATTATGGTATTCGTGGTGTTTCTTTTCAAAGACTACCTTTCTAATAGATCTCAATGCGCAATTAATAATACTCATATTTCTGATTTGAAACCTATTACCTGTGGTGTGCCTCAAGGTTCTCTTCTTGGTCCTCTTTTATTTCTACTTTATATTAATGATTTACCCAATGCCTCAACAATTCTAACCTTTTGTCTCTATGCTAATGATACTACTCTTTTTTATTCTAATACTAATTTTGAATCTATTTTTCGTACTTTTAATCAGGAACAGCAAATATAAATGATTATTTTATAGTAAATAAACTTTCTATTAACATTAACAAATGCAATTTCATGCTGTTTGGTTTTCGCCACCAAAAAAAGACTTAATGAAACCCGTAGTATAATGATCGGTGACCAAATAATCCCCCTTGTGAAAAATACTAGATTTCTTGGAGTTGAAATTGATCAGGAATTGAACTTCAAAATTCATATAAAGGAAATAGAAACTAAAATTTCAAAAAATATAGGTATTCTTTATCGTCTGTCTTTATATTTACCCTTACATATTCTCCGTAATATTTATTGTTCTCTTATTCTTCCGTTTATTAGCTATTGCAATATTGTGTGGGCCAATAACTACCCTTCTAACCTTTATAAAATTTATCTTCTTCAAAAGAAAGCTATCCGCCTTATTTCTGGTGCACCACGTTTAGCCCATACACATTGTTTATTTTCTGATCTCAATCTTTTAACTATTCACGACATCAACAAACTCCAGCAATGCATTTTTGTTTATGATTATATACATTCTAACCTTCCCTCAAATTGTTCCTGTAATTTTAAACCTAACTCTGAAATACATTCTTACAATACTAGGGCCTCACATGAACTTCATTTACCTCAACCAAAACTCACTCAAATGCAACACAATATCCGTTACAGCGGTACTAAATTATTTAACAATCTTCCTAACAATATAACACTGTCCTCCACAAGTAAACTTTTCTCATACAAATTAAAAAAATACCTTCTTTCAAATTATAATTAATATAATACTTCGTCAGTCGTGTTTTTTATTGATTTATTTTTTACATCAATTAATTGTGCTTCCTCTATGTTTATATGTCTTTTTAGTTCTTCTTTATTATATATTTACTTATTACTTACTATAATATATTATCTGGCTAGCCCATCACAAATTTTAATTGGAATTTGTTTCCAATTAATTTTACTTACAGGGCACATGCCTCTTTCAATTTAAATTATATTTACTAAAATAGTGTATATACACATAATACCTTAGATATTTGTTAAAAATTATATATTTTTCATTGTTATATTGTGAAAGAAATAAATGTTGATTTGATTTGATTTTGATTTGATACAATCAGAAAGGCAGAATTAGCTATCTTAAAACAAGACCTTGAACTTTCCAATGAGACTGCAACTTGGAATAATTTTTCCGAATCTAATATTGATGATAAAATTAATTTTGTTCTTGGGGGAAAAATTATCACTTTAATGATGATGTTCAATCTGCATTTGGCAGATATTGTAAAACATTTGCTAAAAAAGCTTAGGATTGAAAATCATGTTTAAAAACAAGTTAAATGAATTGTTGCTTTAGTAATACATATATTTCTTTTTTATTATGTTTTAAATTTAATTTCTTGTATATACTTTTATAACGCTTTGTATGTATATGTATTTATGTGTGTGTATATGTGTATATATGTATGTTTATGTGTGTGTATGTGCGTATAATATGTATGTATATGTATGTATGTATATATATATATGTGTGTATG
>NW_022752831.1:81616-89058 GCF_011630105.1 Anneissia japonica
TTGTTTTTATATTTTTGGATTTCTATATATTTTTAACTGGTGGCCACAGCTTAAAATTTTATTCTAAACTTATTTTGGCCTCCTTCCACACACTTATTTTGTAATGTACTTTTATTCTTAGTTGGTTTTACTATTAAGCTTTTGTTATGCATGTTCTTATGTTCATGTGTGTGGAGAGATAAATTAAACAAACAATGTATCTCCACGGTATTATCTCCTTGCAAAAACTATATTTATTAATATTTTAGCTTTTAGAATCACTTCAAATTAGAATTCTGATGTTTTTATGGTCAAGAATATATACCATTTGTGACATAGTCAAATTAGAATTCTGATGTTTTTATGGCCAAGAATATATACCATTTGTGACATAGTCAGATGATCATTAGGATAATATATAGGTCATTCAAGGTCATTTCATGTTAAAAACCATATCAGAGGTCGTTATGTCCATTTTAGGTGAAGGTGATTTTACAGTCAAATTAGAGATGGCCATAAAGACATTTATGTTTACTTTACATAATCAAATATTGACTTTACCAGTTGTGACATTGTCAGATGATTATTAAAGTCATAAATAGGTTATTAATGTAATTCAATTAGTTTCAGGTAAAATATTGTATGACATGTTAATAATGAACCTTTTCGAGTTTTAATAAAACAACTGACCAACCAAAAGAGTAGACAATGGATCAATAAATGTTGATGAATAGCATCTCCCCTATACAAAGTTAGTCCATTTAATTATTATTTTAAAACTTTTGGCTTTTTCGGGTTACATAATTAATAATATGCTAATTAATGGATTTACGAAATTCTATCGCCACGTCAGCAACAAATGAACGATTTCAACCTCACCATTTTACGCTAACTTTCTTGTACTAATATACAGTGTATTATATCTAACCATAACCATAATTAACCAAAATATGAACGTGCTGCAATAATAGCCTGCCATGGAGAGAGTTGATCTTTTGTAGGTATCACCAAATGAATACACAGTAAATCGTTTTTTTTTCATGGTGTATTTATTTCACCACCAAAACAAAATGCAATTTTACATTACAAAATATTGACATGAAAAAACAAATTTAATAAATTGTTTTCAAAGTTACATGCCTTTATTTACACATACTTAAATGACTATTGGCCACAGTTAAAACATTTTTTTTTAATGGTCTATATATATTTTTCCACAAAAAGAAAATGCAATATTGAAATGAAAAACAATGATATTTCTACTCTCTTTTTTTAAATTACATGCTTATTTTCACAGATACCTGAGAGGACTGAAAGTCCCCTCTGGAAGTGGGAGAGTTCCACTCTCAGCTCCTTATGAAAGTTTGCGCTGGCTGACTGAATTTATTAAGCACAGAAAACTGTATAAAATGATGGTGAGTGTTAATTCTTCTGACCACAATACATAACTATATCATTTTGCCATGGTACTGACCCTTCCTTTGAATTGACGTCCTGACGGAGGTGGTCTCTAAAGTTTTTTGCATCAAACATATAGTTATTGCATCGATCCCTTGCTAATGGTATAATGCCTGAGTCACCATTCACTAGTTCTCGCCATTCTCCTTCTTTCATACCCGACCTATCGTAGCAATCAACAAACCCTTGTGGCGAATATCTTCATTATCTGCTTTTACTATGTTATCTACTGTTGGGACTTCTGCCTTAATTTGGAGAGGAAAATCCTCCATCTCGCTGCTAATATGCAAAAGGCATTTTCAATTGTTCTTCGAGATCTTGATAGTCTATAATTGAATATCCTGGAGTTCACTGTCAAGTCTTTTATAAGTCCTAATTTTATGTTTGGATATTACTTATTTTATATAATAAATACTGGTACTAATTTTGTGGATACGCAAGATGAAAAACAAGATTATGAAACCCTTAAGGCAGACCACACTATCAAACATATTTTTGACAGCCCTGTTCTTGCCCAACGACAACCTCCCAATCTTAAATCCCTTCTTACATCATCCAAATTGCGGTATCTTTACCATCACCCTGATCAAGGCAATAAACCCTGTGGTAATAGGAGATGCCAACTTTGCGAAATCATCACCACCGACACACCATTCACGGTACCGGGCAATAATTATCAAATATGCTCTCCTCAATTAGATTGTACATCTTCTAATGTTGTTTATTTTATTTACTGCGATATATGTAACAGTGGCAATTATGTAGGCGAAACAGGTTGCTCCATTAGATCTAGGATTAACAACCATAAAAGTTTCATACGAAAAAAAGAATAAGACTTCCACCGTTAGTGAACATTTCAACTTGCCCGACCACAATATTATTAACATGAAATTTATCATCATAGGCCATGGATATAAATCCACCAAAGATAGAAAATGTCATGAGATGCGTTGGGTTTTAAAACTTAACACTCACACACAGGGTCTAAACAAAGGCCTTGGTATTTTAAGCGGCTATACATTAATTATCAACAAATTAGCTAAGGTAATCAAATCCTAATTCTTTGTATTGACTTGACCGCCTATTGTGCCGATCTTTTTGTTTATCGGTTGTTTATCATTAGATTTCTATTTGATCATAGACTTGAACTAATGATTTGTTCAATCCGGTGTTTTTTTAATTCAGTAGGCATTACGCTGAAGAAGAGAGCAGGCGCTCAAGAAATATTCGTTATTTAATATTTTTTTTATATATCATGGAAAAACGTCAACCGCCTATGTTATTATTGCTTGTCTCCACCATTCTAATATATGTTCATCAGGATATACGTGCACCCTTCATTTCGATGAATCACAACTATATATAAATAAATAAATAAATAAATAAATATATATATATATATATATATATATAATTTGCAAACATTATGTTTGATGCAACACCAACAGATATAATTCCAGCTGCAGATGTCAGTCCAGTTGCATCAACTCCAACCACAAGTCGTACACATGTAGAAGTTTGTGAGTGTATACAACAATAATCCATTATGTATCTATTAATGTTAATGAATTTGTGCATATATATAAATAGATGCTGTACACGAAAAATACTGTTTAACAATATTAAGGAATGAATAAGTGTCCATTGCAAAACATACATTGAATATAAAGTGGTGCAAGGTAACATTAATAGTAATATTAATATAACTTCAATACATTTTAAAGTGTTTTTTATTTTTTTAAATTACTCATTTTCCCCTTAAAGTAAAATAGCAATTGGTAGGTAGGAATAAAATGTTTTCGCTTTAATACAGGTAGCCTTAGGAATTAGACAACTGTAATGTAGCAATATGTTTAATATCCTAAGTAATTGATATTTACATTATTGGAATTTGTGTTATAATTTCAGTGCCAAAGAAAACTGTTGGAACTTTGGAGGTAAGGAAGTTTTTTATGTAAACTTTATTTCTGCATTTTCAATGCTTTTCTTTTTGGCATATAGAAAAACATTTTTGTTTATACCATGTATGTGTTTGAATTAATGCAATAGTTCATTTTAGGAGGGTTTGAAGGTGTTATTTTTATGTCAACTGCTATTGAACGTCATACTCAAAATGCTTAATAGACCCAGTACCAGTATTTTCATTAATCAAATGGAGACATTTAATTCTGAGTGTACAGTAGATCCAACTTCATGTGAAATAGTGAACTACGGTGCATATAGTAGTTACTGTCAACAACCAACTCAACATCATTTTTATAACATCAAGTGTTATAAAAATTAACAAAAAAGAAAAGAAAAATTAGTGTTGGGGATTGTTGAAATTCGGAGAATGAGATCGTAAACACGTTGTTGCAATGAACTATGACCATAAATACCGCAGGTGTTTAGCATCAAATCACTTTATTATGCTGTCTTACAATGCAGTTATAGCATAGTGTTCTACTGTATAAAATGGTATAGTACAGTATAGCATAGCATATATATTCAACAACTGTGTATATTCTTCCTGGAAAAGAAAGAAAATAAAGTTGTCTTATGTAAGCACATAGAGTCTACATGTCTTATCTTTCCAGTTATTGAACAGTTTTAAACAAAGATAAACATTAAACTCGATAACAAACTCTTAAACAGCGCCCTCTATAGTACAGACTTACTCTGCTGAGATTATTATGACAAGCTCTAATTTATGAGTAGCGCCCTCTATAATATAACTTTCTTGAACGACATCGTTAATCTCGAGTATTACAGTAAGAGTCTACATGTCTTATCTTTCCAGTTATTGAACAGTTTTAAACAAAGATAAACATTAAACTCGATAACAAACTCTTAAACAGCGCCCTCTATAGTACAGACTTACTCTGCTGAGATTATTCTGACAAGCTCTAATTTATGAGTAGCGCCCTCTATAATATAACTTTCTTGAACGATATCGTTAATCTCGAGTATTACAGTATTACTATTATGATGAAATTATGAATAAACCTCAAATAACAATTATAATAACAATAATTATTAAAACCTATAAATCATTTGCACAAACTGTAACTAAGCAGTAAGCTGCTATTGTGAAGCACAGCGCCTGGAAAACCAAGCGTAGGCCTGGCGTTCCCGTGTGGGCCTATAGTACTGTATACAAGAGCTCAGCCTAGATGGAAGCCTTGTAAATTTTGACCACGAAGTCGCCGCTAGCCTAGCCTATAAATATTATTAAATTACACTGAACTAAAGGGTGATATGGTATGGAGATCGCAACTGCCGACTCCATATATAATATAATTATTTGATAACATGTTAAACATACCTCGATAAATGATATAGTATATAATAATACATGAAGATCCAGTGGTAAAAAATAGTATGGACTGTCACAACGATCTCATGTTGTTGTCTCCCACCGATAACCAGTTCGCGCGTGGCGGCATAGTAAATTATTACGCGCAGGCGTAACAACATGTCATGATGTCATGATAATTAGTATTATAATTCATAACTTTCATTCACTCACATTGTTTTAAGGCTTAATGTTTTTTTTATGATTATCATTTTATATATTTCTATTCTCCTTTCAAATGATGAGGCAAGCAAACATCCAAAAGCAACTAAAAAGTAAATACAGTATATTTCTTTAACTTTTAACAGATCTATTTCATATTTTTACAATTGGAATCAAAATTCATTTTAGGAACATACAATATTTAGAAAAATGATGTAACCGCCTTAGGTTTAAAGTTGTAATATTTAAAGGATATTAATAAAATATAGTTTAATGTCATGGCTACTATGCCGATAAAGAACCACTCATCATATACACGATACAGCAAATTGTGCACGATATTTCATTGCAACATTCCATGTACTGTATATACTATTTACAGAACAGATAAACAAGGGCTTTTTGTTGATTTAAATATACCTTTAAATAAATTATAATAGTTTTATATTATTCTTCATTTCAGAATTCAATAAAAAAAAAAACAGAAGAGTTCACCACGTCATGTAAGTCCTGTATATTTACTTTAATTTGTTTTCATTTTTTACAATCACTGCAATAAACATTGAACAATAATAATTTTTCTGGTCTATTATTTTACTTACAGCTTTTTTGTTTTGTTGAATTATTTTCCACCATAACCGCCAGAAACAAAAATCATTTCATTTTCTTTTTAATGTTTTATAATGGTTTTTCTTATTAGGAGGAAGAAACACAATTGCTAAGATCAGCAATCCACAAGCTTTCGAGCACTGAAACTTCTAAAGAGGATGACTGTTCTTTATTTGGGAGCATGATTGCAGAAAATACATGTGTCTTGCCAAAAAATAAACGGAGTTTGACTCAGCTTCGGCTGCAAGCATGAATAATTTTGAAGATGTATTATTTTCCTGTAGGTAGTACAGTATTTTCTTTTTCAAAGTTTGTGATGTTTTGATAATGCATTGATACTACTTTATTATACTGTATTCATAGCAACATTTTTATTTGTTCTCAATCCAAACTAATTTGACTGTTTGAACTACATGTGGGCCATGCTCATGACCCTATAACAAGAGAGTAGGCCTATCTGTATTGCTTCTCTTTACCCAATTACTACCACTTAGGCTGGTTTAGCTACCCTGCGTTTATTATACCATTGACAAGATGAATGAAGTGCTACATCTCAAGTGACATTTATCAACTTTGTCATTTTTTGGGTGTTTTTTGCAGGCAATGGTGGAAATGAAGGATGAGCTACAGTAATAAAAATAATAAATAATAATAATAATAATAATAATAATAATAATAATAATAATAATAATAATAATAATGACATTGCAACGTTCGTAAAATGTTTGTCACTGGTGCTGCGAACAGTCACAAAAGTGGAGGGCCGGGCTTCCCCCAGAGTAGAAAAAGTGGGTTGACCAATGGCCCCCCCCCCCCCTTCCCGATTGCGCCGCCGTTGTATTTGAACATCAGCTCCTGCTATGATAATCATGTAAATCGCCATTAAATTCATCTTCCAGAAAAACGCAACATAATAACAACTAAGTTGCCGAGAGGGCAGAAATTACAATAATTGTCATCAGGATCCGCAAACTTTCCTCTTCAGGAGATCTTTACGAGAGGAAAATTGATCAGCTGCCGGACTGCAGAGCGAACATACCTAGTGGTACTTTGTACAGTCAATGCTACAACATACAACAAGGTACCAATAATCCTGGGTAGAGAGGGACAAACGTAGATAAAGCGCGCTGCCCAAGGACGCAAGCATAAGCATATATGTAGAAAGGAGAGAATTGTGTGCTTGTATAATGTTCGACTAAAGCTGCAAAACCTCGTAAAAAAAATAAATAAATAAAAAATCTTATTTTGGACAAATTACTCGCCCCCCCCCCCCCCCCCCCTCCCCACAAAAAAAATCACAGTCAAGTAGTTAAAAATCATTTAAAATCACCATATTTTGCGAATTAGCGCCCCTCAACTGATCATCGAGCCCCCACTTCACCTTCGCGCCCCCATCATACCCCCAATTCAAGACTTCTAGATACGCCACTGTCTATAATTACCAAATAGTTTCGAAGTGCAGTACAGAATATAGTTCAGGTCTAACTAATGCTCTTATTCAACCAATAAGTCAGTCAATTTATGACTTGATTGCACAGAGTCTCGAACAGACCCAGAGTGTAAACGGTCGGGTAGAAACGGGACGAGTAACACTGTGCAGGAATAAACCAGCAACGTTCCCTGGCAAAAATGTTAGGAATGGGTTTCATAAACAAATGGCACTTAACCACATTCAACCTACAGCACTAAAGCGTCAAATCGATATATATTTCCAAAAAACTTAAATAAATCAAATTATAATTATCATGAGTACGTTAAACATTTTGTTTAAAATCTGGTTACAACCGTTTTTATATATATATATTTTTTTTTATTAGTTCTTTAACACAGGCAGTAGTATTTGGACGTAATCGATCGAGTTATGTAAAACATTTTTTTACATTTGGTTAGTGAGCCACAT
>NW_022752832.1:0-2586 GCF_011630105.1 Anneissia japonica
TCATCGCATCATCATTATTATCATCATCCTCTCAAAATCATTATCAGCCTATTCTGATTATAATCTATTAAGTCACTCCGGGTTTCTTTGCCAACTTCATTTGTGAAAAGCATTAAAACAGCCTAAAATTAAAGCCAGGATATGATGTTGAAATGAATACTCTAATAAGCAATTGTTTAGTTCTTATGACACTCTGTACACGCAGTGTTGTCTCGTTTCTGGTGACACGTTCAAAAGCTGAAAGTGTTTAGGCCAGGTCTAATTTCTTTATGTTTCTGACGTGTTTAGCATTAAATGTGCCTAGGTATTTGACATCTTGATTTCAAACAACTAAGCACATTTATTGCTAAACACGTCAAGATCCTAAAAACATTAAGCTATGTCTAAACACGTTTAGTTTGTAAATGTGTCACCAAAAACGAGACAACATTGCGTGAATTTTTGTATTTAAATGATCCACGCAGTTTTTACAGTGTATAGAAAACCACTTCCTAACGAACAGCTTTGTGCTTTATTTTGCATACTTTTGGAAAGTATAAAAAAAAAATGATCCCCCAAAACGCCTCAGAGGTTATTTTCGGCCGTCTAAAAAACAAAATAGTGTTGTCTCCATCAGCCCAACTTTCGACACCACCTTTTGGACATTTCTGGATCCGCCCCGAGCAAAAACGAACAGACAGTAATCGATATAGTTTCGATCTGCTTTTTGCTAAGAACATTACCACTCAGAAACCAGTCACCGTTACAACTAGCAATTTGATTAAAATATACACTGTAACCTATATATAAAACAATGTGACTAACTTATAAAGAAATTATTGTCAAGTTATGTTGGACACTATATAAAATATAAACCGTATGAATATTATCCATTACGTTTTGATAGTGATTTTGTGCATTAACGGTGTTTTCTTTTCCTTCTTACTTTCATTTTTTAGGGTCGAAACACGGATTATTTCAACCAAAAAAAGATACAATGAATATATTTGACCTACCGACATATGACCCAAGAATTTTTGCCAATTTAAGGCTGTATTTTAGACATTATGACGTGATTCATCATAATATTATATAATCAATTCTGTTATCAATCGGGTTTTTTTTTTTAAACTGTACTAATATATATTAGTACAGTTTAAAAAAAAACCCGATTGATAACAGTTAAATAGTGTGCTGTGTAAAAGATATTAAATAGGCTCCCAGCGGAAGCGTGTGTCTACTGCCTTATACAGGAGTTTTTGTTTTTTTTTAAATTTTATCTTATGTTCTTCAATATGCAGATGTGTGTATTATTGTAGTGTATCTGGATTTTTCATTAAACTTTTCTTTCATAACAATATATTCTGTATAAGCCTACTACTATATTACACTAAAAACACTATAAAAATGAGTAACTCCTGGAGTTACCACCTTATGTCGTTGATCACGAAGAGTACTATCATGTTCTAGAGGGCATCCTTCAAATGACGGTAAAAGGCGTTAGTAGCGAACGCGTGCTGCGTCTCTACAACCCATCATGCCTCAACCGGATTTACTCTTTCCCGCCATCTTTAATTGCTACATCATGACATAGTGTCTACGCTCCCGTTGGGGTCAGTAGACACAAAAATCACATACCCGAAAAAGCACTCAATTTATGATGCATTAAACTAATATCGAATAAAATGTGACGGTTGTGTTCATTATATTTTTTATTAATTGTACTAATAAAAAGGTAAATTATATATTTGGATATTATTAACCACTTAACTTAGGAGAGGAGGGAGAGGATCTAAGAGTGTTCATTAGAGGTGGCTACCAATTGCAGATGGTTTGATGGAAAAAGTGGATAATTATTCCAACAAAAACATAGAAGCTCTCAGGTAGTAAGATATGTAAAATATGCTACAATAAGAAAATAAAAAGTCGGCTCCGACTTACTTAGTTAAAATATATACTGCCACCTAAAACAACAAAGTATAACAGATTAATAGAGGCAAAGAAAAAACACGATTAAAAGAACAGATAATAACAATAACAATGATAATAGTATTGATTTTTGACTGTTCTGATAATAATCATCACGACATAAAAAAAGAACTATTAATCAAAACTTTTATCAACATAATGATAAGCCGATAAAAGAGTAAATTCGGTTGAAGGATGGGACGGAATAGAGTAGGGTGTGGATATATGAGGTAGATGAACTAAAAGTGCACTGATCGGCTTGTATAGGCCTAAACTCACTAATGTCACGTTAGTTGAGTTTGTTTTCATGATTTTTTTATTTCACAACTTTTTAGTAGCACTTTAATAGTATTATTGTTTATCGTCTGTCTTTAATGATTTTTTTTTGCAATTTCGACATCACTTCTCATTATGGCAATGTGGAAAAGCCCTGCGTTCTGTTGTAATAACAGTAGACTTAGTTCTGGTCCCTAATGTTGTCTTGATCAGTAAAAACCATCAAAAATAACATATTTTGGCACCAATGGCGTTCCATACTATACTTTTATGAAGTAGGGACTGGGCAAACAGTAAGAATTTAGCAAAGTTGCTTCCCGAAGATTTTTTAACGAAGGATAATTTGGTCAAGGTAATTCAACA
>NW_022752833.1:0-1150 GCF_011630105.1 Anneissia japonica
TTCTGATCTCTTTTTGGACAAAACATTGCAATAGTTCAAATAGCAACATGCATATTTTGAACAATTTGAGGCCCGGAACTAGACATGCTATAAGGTCCTTTGTGTCACAGGTCAAAAATGTCATTTCCGGTCACTTTTAGAAAAAAAAAATGTTGCATTAGTGCAAATAGAGATATATATGTTCCGAACAAATTGAGGCTAAATTTAGGTCTCTATGACCAACGGTTAAGGAGATTTAAATATCCTACAGGGTACCTAAGATCAAAGTTTATAAACTTCATTTCCGGTCACTTTAGGACAACATGTTGCATAATAGGAATATGCATGTTCTGAAATATTTGAGGTCAAAATTAGATCTCTAGGGTCAAAGGTCAGAAATGTTTTTCTGGTCACTTTTTTGGCAAAATTTTACATTAGAGCAAATAGAAACATGCATCATCTGAACATTTTGAAGCCGAAACTAGGTCTCTATGACTAACCGTTTTGGAGATATGGATATGCCGGTTCATGTAGGCTCAAAGGTACAAAATAGCATTTCCGATCACTTTTGGACAAAAGGCTACATTAGAACAAAAAGCAACATGTATGTTCTCAACAATTTGAGACCAAAACTAAGTCTGTACGATTTTCCATTGCCAAGATATATGGATCCCATCTTTTAGAGGCGGTCATTTTAAATTCAAAATGTTTTGACATTTGTGGTTATTTTTACATTTGTGGTAGATTTTTACATTTGTGGGCTCTACAGGGACCCATATCAAGGATAACCCTTATGATAAATAATTCATTGAGATCGTGGAAGTAAAAGCAATTGTTCATATAGAAAATAACAGAAATAAGAAAAGATTTTTACACTAGGACGATTGGATAACGATTTATCGTGTATACGACAGCAAAAATATTTTACATTTACTCACTGGCGTTACTTTTCATCTACTGTTAAACGGGCTTATACTTGTCAAAATATTATGTTTTATATAAAAGTGTATGACTAGAAGTGTCTACATAGTTCATATGTAGCCTACCTGGTCAAAGGCAGCTCTCCCAAAAAAGTCACTATCCCTTACAGATGAAGTGAAAATGAGGCTTACGTTGGTTTTGTTCTTGTAGTCACATGGTCTATTCTCAATTTCATCTGCAATTTCACCTT
>NW_022752834.1:0-1299 GCF_011630105.1 Anneissia japonica
TCCTGGGCTAGGATATGTGCTTAGATTAGATAAAGGCTTAGGCCTATCCCAGCCTCCCGGTCATGTCCCTAGGTCTAGGCTAATTAAGGCATACTGCTTAGCTGCACACCTAGGCTTACATAGTTTGAGACGTTGGAATCGTGCAAGCTCTTCCTTGGCACAGTTCGCAGACTGTGCAAGGAAGTCTAATAAACAAGCATTTTATTTATGCACTACATCCGGGGATGCACACATAGGACTAGTTGTGTCCCTGTAGTGCAGGGACGTACCAGTAAAATTTACTTATAGATGTAACAGGCCCGGGAATTTTACACGGTTGTGTACGGCGGTAAGTGGTGGAGACTTAGCTGCGGATGTACGTTAAAATGATGCCCTGCATTTCCCGGAAGTGGCCGGGAAGTTCACATGATGCATGTAAGCATTTTGGAAAATAAATCTCCGGCTATCCCGGAGGGGGTTGGGGGCGGGCGGCACTAAAATTGACAAGTGCATTATTTGGATACAGTAGAACCGGAGGGCGTACGTAAATCGGCGGGATTCGTAAAATAGAGGTTGGGTTAAATGTGTGGTAACCTTTGACCTAATACGTACGTAACACTCAATATACGTATGTATGAACCGGTCCTACTAAATACCACACGGAACCACTCGCGACCACACGGGACCACTCGCGACCACACGGGTGCAAAAATGATAAAAATATTACCACACGAGAGTAGAAAACTACTTAATAATCAATAGAAACCAACTTTTAGTACGTTAATTATCCAAAATATGGTAAAAATGATTTTTTTTTTTACAGGTTTTTCCGCCGTGCTTCGGAAGGTAATGTGGTGACATTGAGGTTCTGTAACGCATTCACGGCTCCAGAAACGCGTTCACCCTTGACCTCTACAACATTTACTACGTACAGTACGGTACGTTACATTTCATCCTGCGTGTATGCCTATTGTATGTATAGGCCTATTATTCTACTATAACTGTATTTATTACTTATGTGTTTTTGACTCTTATTATTTTTATTTTTATTTTTTTAAATTTGTATTGATCCTGTAGTTATGTTATGTTTTAGCCCAGAGACAAATCTAGTTAACTTCTTATGAATAATGTTTTTAAAGATGGTATTTTGAGATGTTTTCTATGAAAATAAATAAATAAATGGCAGTAGTACCGCTTTTTGTGTTTCCATGTTAGTAATGGATATAAATGGTAGATAAATAAGAGCACAACACATAATTTTAGAAAAAATAACAAAGGTTAAAATTAGTGACATTAATACGTTTATTACTAAACGAATAT
>NW_022752835.1:0-2026 GCF_011630105.1 Anneissia japonica
CCCCGTTTGAAAAATTCTGGATCCAACCCGGGTATTATATTTTTCGATAAAAATTTGTTCAAGAGCGTTAAAATATTAACAATAATATGTCTGTCATACAATGTAGGCCTATTCTTTGATCAAGCATCTATATAGGAACACATGCTCAGCTCTCTGGGGGGAAACCACATTGCGCATTGGTGTTGAAACCTACCAGGTACCCACTTAGTACTCGTTGGTCGAAAGACGGACGTAAGTGAAGTGCCCTATATCGAAAGACATCCCTGGCTTCAGGAAAGAAATTACTGCTTGTACCACACACTGAGGAAGACGCATTCAAACTCTAGATAATATCAGACTGAAGATGGATTTGTGCTGAAGCATTGTTCCCTCCCTAGTTTGGGCCACTTCCGCTACCAATAGCATCCATTCTACGGCGGTGGTTTCCAAAAACACATTTTAAAATTCGATTGTAATCAACTTGCTTCGCTTCACATATTACCGTATACAAGTCTAATATTGACAAACGACACATTTAATGGTATTGATCTTATATGCAGTATTACCTGGTGTTAAATTTCCCATACTCAGACCGAAAATAAAGTTTAATTTCTGTGAGGTATGAATTAACTTGGAAAGGGAAGACGTTGGCGATTTGATAACTGGATTACCAACTTATACGTCAGACCAGTAGGCTCAGGATTAAATGAGAAGTCAAGACCTCAAATCTGTAAAATGTGAATTTACTAAATTCCTATACCTGTTTTTTTTAATTCTTTATAAGCATTTAGTGTCTTGATAATTAATACTTGGGCCTATGACTTGCCACAAGCTACATCTAAACCATGTTAACTCCTCCACGCTTAAACATGGTGCAGGTGCAATTTATTATATTGGGTTTTTGAAAGAGGTAATACGATAGAGATCTTTTAATAATTAGGATGTTTTTTTGTACAAAAAAAATTATTCAGAATGTTCATTACCAACTCGAACTCAAACTCACAACCTTAAGTTCTTTGGAACACATCCTTAACCGACCGCGCCATCCATGCGACATGCCCTATTAGTGGTAAATGGCAATATTGTACAGTCCTTGCTGAAACCCTTGTTTTGTTTTGTAGATGTAGGGGGAACCCTGGGCTTAACTTAAACAAAGGGCGATGACAGTTTGATGGAAATCACCTCTAGTTCATGTGTGAAAAATTTCCTGCACGTCCGTTCAAAACTGGCGACGATGGACGCTTTTAAAATGTTGGTAATAAGAACAAGAACAAGAACAGCAGTGAGGCTCTGGGGTCAGCGCCTTGCGCGGACCCAAAAACTTGCTCTATTCAAATAAGTTAAAAAAAAACACCTAGCCCAATCAGTACATAATGGGACACCTGCTAGATTAACGCCAAGCTGTAGATAGTTGTGTGTTCGAGTTTTCTTTTTAAATAATTTCTAATATAGACCTATTCTTTACTTAACGAGTTGTTTGCTCGAGTATTCTAAAGAAGTACCACAGCAGTAACATAAGCCTGGTTTCCATACAATCGTTACACGCTATCGCCGACAGCTGATTGGTCGGTTGAATCGGGGAGTATTCTTGTATTTATTTATTTATTAAGATTTTTTATTTATATCATTTATATAGCGCCTTTAATTCTTTGCAGATACAAAGCGCTTCTTTTCCCTGGTCATTGGGTCCACATATTTTAAGTATTGCTGCTGGTAATCAGCGCAGGAGCAGGCAACCCCACCAGGTACCCATTTGTACGCCTGGGTGGAGAGAAAGCAATGCAGATAAAGTGCCTTGCTCAAGGACACAAGTGAAATGTACAGCGAGGGATTGAGACCCCGACCTCAAGGTCGGGAAACCAAACTGTTCCCGCTCCTGCGCCAAACCGCTTCTACGCCGTTTGCGTCGGGGACTGCTGCACATTACAACGATTGCAATGAAAACACTGTAGCGACAGTGTAGCGATTCTGGATACCAGTCTTGAGTCATTGTCTGGTTTTTTGAATCCGACTTGTAGCATAAGGTTTCAGACTGAAACTGTCTCTT
>NW_022752836.1:0-727 GCF_011630105.1 Anneissia japonica
TTTAATATTTTGACATACATCATGAATTGCCTCACAGCAAGATCATTTTTTTTAAGCAAGACATGAACCGCTTCGTATCTTTTGAATAACTTCAAGGTTATTTTCTTCATTCAATATAGTCCGTACCATGGTGCTATGCTCTAAAAAATTATTTTTGAACACACATTTCTAAAGCAATTGTAATGTCGACACGCATGTTAATTTCACATCGCTAAAAATAGTGCAGATGATCGTTATGTTGGCGTCAATTGTTTTGAAGATTCAATAACCACGACTAGTTTCTTAACAAGTACTCAACCGCAATCTGTATAAGTTCTGATCCGCTTTACTGCCAGACGGCAAGAGGATTGTTTTCCAAATCTTTTTCAACAAGTCATGAAACAGTTTAGTATTATTTGAATTAATTCAAGGCTATTTCCTTCATTTATGTATACACTTTAAAGTTTGTTCAACTATTTTGCACACGATTCTGAATGACTTCATAAATACGTTTTAGGTTTACTTCACTACAAAGAACCGACCATTCTACTATTTTATAGCTATACTGTTTGTTTATTCTGAAAGCACATACATAGCATACGAGTACTAATAAACGTATTATTATATCTGATAGTTTTCATTTATCTATGTTGGGGCCTGAATTTTGTGTAGTGAATGAGTTGTTTGGAAGCGAAGTATGGCGGCTTGAAAGTTGGTGAATTTATATACGTTTCTTTATAAAATTACA
>NW_022752837.1:0-1211 GCF_011630105.1 Anneissia japonica
CCCTACCCAGGAGGATAAATAAGTTGTAAGTTGGTGGATATCTGGTAAGTTCAAACAATAATATCTTCCATCATAAGTGTTTTTTTTTTAATCAAATGAAGGTTATTTATTGTGCCTGTCTTGTAGTATGAAGATTGTGGTATTAAGACCATGATATGATTATTTCTGTCTGTATCAGTATTGCAATTGTGTCGCTGTCGTTCAGTGTCAGGTACGGCCAACCTTAATAAACATAAATAATAATTCCCTACCATTAAAGTATAATACTAGCGTATTATGCTATTATAAACTTCCTGTTTACTTAATTATTTATCCTGTTTCTACTACGCATTCAACGATTTAAACTGTCTATTTGCGATTATTCTTGTATACAAAACGTTATAAATAGTATATATAAATACGGTTTGGCCCCATCGGGTATGCCGGATATCATTAAAAAAGTTTATTTATACTAGGTATTTAATAGTTTGAGAAAAACAGATTCGGACCCAGGACCCTCGGATTGGTAGGCTTCGGTTACTCTACCAACTTACCTGATCTACTCACCTTTCCATTACAATACTACTAGGCCTACAATATTACTTACACCATACACGTTATATCAAAGTAGGCCTAATGTAGACTATAAACCAGGGAATATATCAAATTAATAGGCATATTAAACAAGATAAACCTATGGTGACACATGTTTAATATAATTTGTATGGGAATCGTTTGTAAAATAAAATCATAATGCATCGTCATTTATAAATCGATAATTATGATTCATTTATAGTTTATACGAATAAACCTCGTAAATTTGACGTTTCCATGCCTACTGCAGGGTTCTAATTGCTCGGCCCACTGCTGCGAAGCATAGCCCTATGTGCTGTACAATCTGTAACACATTAAAAAACGTATTCGCCTTTATAGAATACAAGCATTGTTATCCGATCGTTTGCTCTAACCTTCGCGATGCTATTAACATTTTGTCGTATTATTAAAGCATATTGAAGTATGGAAACAGGGTTAGTACAGTGTACTGTTTGTCTTAAAAAGACGCATAGTACGTTTGAAGAGAAGTATACAACTGCCCTATAGACATTTAGTTCAGTTTTAATGATAAAAAAAAAAAAGTTTTCTGACCCGGAGAATCAATTGACCCATGAATGAAACTTATATATGTCTTGCTATATATATATATATCACTGTTTATTCGTATAAACTATAAA
>NW_022752838.1:0-2796 GCF_011630105.1 Anneissia japonica
ACAAATGAGGATCACCTTTTTTATAAATAGGAACTACCTTGGCAATTTTTATGGCATCAGGGAATTTTCCCTTTCCAAAGCAAAGATTAAAGATATAACATAAAGGTTTTGAGATTTGATTGGATATACGTTTGACAACATTGTTTGATATTTCATCATTTCCAGGACTCTTATTAATTTTTAAGCTTTGGATAATTTCTATAATTTCGTATTCAGTAACTGGGTTTAAAAAAAACGAATCAAGAAGAGGTGGGTTAAGAAAGCAAGAGAAATGTTGATTAGTTTGAATATTAATTTTTGCTGCAATATCTGGTCCGATGTTTACAAAATAGTCATTTAGTTTTTTAGCAATAGTATGGGAGTCTGTAATTTTTGATCCGTCATGTAGGAGGTATGACGGGGAACTTTTATGTTTGTTGTTACGACCAAGAACACTATTAATTATTTGCCAGGTTTTAAACATATTATTCTTGTATGAATTGAATTTATTATTATAATATTTTTTACGAGAAGTTTTTAATATTTTGGTTAACCTGTTTCTATAAGTTATATACTTATCTTTGTCAGATTCCCTTTTTGATTTAATATATCTTTTGTATAACCTGTTTCTTGTGTCTATAGATTTTATTATGCTATTAGTTATCCAAGGTTTTTTTTTCCATTCGAATATTTCTTTTCTTTCTAACTTTTTTTAATGTGGGTGTCATATATTTTTAGAAACTTATTTGCAAATGAATTGTAAGCATCATTAGGATTATCGTTGTTGTAAACATCGGACCAGACAGTACAAGGAAGATTATTACTTAGAGAGGAAATTGTATAATCATTTATTTTCCTAGACATAGAGTATTTTATATTATTATTAGATAGAGAATGAGATAAATTTGAATGAACAATAGAATAGATAGGAAAGTGATCAGATATGTCAGAGTAAAGAATGCCAGGAGATATTTTAGTTTGCATTGCACACAACTAAAGTGACCTGCCAGGTCAAAAGTCAAAGCTGTAGTCTATGTGCCTTCAAAAATTTGAACCAAAAGTAAGTAAAACTAATTATATATGAATAATTTGAGACTGAAACCAACTTTTTTTTACAGTCAGTGGACTTTGAAATAGGGAAAAATTGTAAATAGGATCAAAGGTCAAAGATGGCATTTCCGGTCATTTTAAGATCTCACATTAGAACAAATAGAAATATGCATGGTCCGAACAATTTAAAAAAGATAGCAACTCACTACGATATAGCAACTCTTCCGAATCATATGATAGTCATATTAAAACATAAGTTTTAATATGACTATCATATTTATCAATTAATCGCTGAGTACTATGATAATGTATTATGTTGAATCAATTATTAAGTATGTAGAAAGGGCATTTAAAGCCGTTACGCATTTAAAGCTAAACATGAACTATTGCAACTAACCATGAAACCTCCTGTAGCAATCTGAAAAATAACACAAAATCAATAATTATTAATTCAAAAACTGAGTTATTATGTATTACACTGCATATGCAATGTTTATGACAGCACGATAAAAATGTAATTTCAAGACACAAATAATTTTATATTATTGTTTTAAATGTAGACATTAGAACATAACCGTCATCTTAATAACGTCAACATCGTAACGTTTTATTATCCTGTAGTAATACTGTCTAAGTTTTATCAACTATCAAATAAGTGGCAGTTATTACCACACTGCTATTGCACATTCAAAGCAAAATCAAATTACAACTAACCATAACCACATCTTTTGTAACATTCTGGTAAAGAAAAACAGAAAATATAATTAATTGTATTACTTATCTGTGCACACTTTTTTGATATTAAAATTCAAGAAAATGTCAGCTCATTTTTTAATTTTATAGGTTTGATAACACACGATCTGTATGTTTATGTAGTAAATGTCACTAAGCTACTTGGTGGTGATGAGGTATAGTGTAAAGGGCAGAGCAACTCAAGAAAAAGTACTGAAAAAAGGCTGACTCCTCGTTTGGTTGACCTAAGATTTGTCAATAGCAGACCATGAATACATGTTTTAGCCAGTCCTGTCTGAAGATAATATCTTATTATGTTATCCTATTACATGGGTGGTTGATAAAATCCGAGTGGTAAACAGGATTAGTGTATCTACAAGCCTGATGGAAATTATGGCCAGGTAGAAAAACAAAAAAAAAACTGAACGTGTTTATGGACGCACTGAACTTGCCTAGTAAATTGCATTTTGTCTGTTTAAGTGGATTTTCTAAATTAAATGCATACGTTTGATGCAAGTATGTTTCTTTCTATGTATATTTATATAGATAGGGCTAATGGCACAGAACGCCATAATGTACTAGTGTTTAAACATGACCGCATTTAACATTTATAACATTTTTATAACTCTGCAATGACACTGTTTAATTACGTTTGATCGATTGTTTGTTTTCAATACAAAATTTACACATTTAAGCCAAATATTTAAGAACTACTTATAAACTAACCGTCACACCCCTTGTAACAATCTGGAAAAGAAAAGAAAAAAAAACAGAACAATAACAAGGTACTAATAAAGACATTCAGAAAATGATCATATAAATATGTACGGTACCGTACTTTTAATAATTAATTGATGCTAAAATCATCTTAACACTCCCTAATAAGCGCCGCTCTCAAATAAGCGTAGCGGTGAAGTCTTATTAAGTCATTAAAGGTATCCCGAATAATTGTTCAACTATATGAACAGCGATTGAAAAATAGCCTATAGCCTTCAAAATTTTAATTTTACAGATTGCTGTTGTAATAAAACCTAT
>NW_022752839.1:0-359 GCF_011630105.1 Anneissia japonica
ATCGCTGAATTGGACTCGTGGTTCTCATAGGCTTTTATTACGCTCAGTTTCGTATCAACGGAAATACACTGTCTTGGTCTTTTCGAGGCAGAAGCCATTGTTGAAATGTACATTACATTTCATTTAATTATGTTTCAATCAATTAATTAAACAATCAGTTCTATTAGACCGGGAGCCCAGAAGATTTAATCATGTGAAAAGAGACAAAAGGTTTAATGGTCTGGTCATGGTAGTATAGGGCCAAGACACAATATTCAGTATTGCTGCCGGGGCGCATCCTGTACAAGCGGGCTAGGGGTAATGAAAAAGGGGCTTAAATAATGCATTTAATTATGTGGAGAGGTGTATAAGAGACAGGT
>NW_022752839.1:462-650 GCF_011630105.1 Anneissia japonica
ACTTTAATCATGTGAAGAGAGACACGGATGAATGTTTTTTTATTGGAACTATTATACATTGGGGTAACAAAAATACCAATGACAGCAACTTTATCCTGTACATAAGCCCATACAGCAGCCCTAAGGGACCAACAGGGGTCTTATATAGTAGCAACATGATAAAATCAGGCAAAGAGAGACACGAATGA
>NW_022752840.1:0-700 GCF_011630105.1 Anneissia japonica
ATCATCGTTACGTCGATGGGGAACAGAGTATGACGGAGGTTCCGGGTTCAAATTCTAAAGAGGTCTACTTTGAATTTCCTCTTATTTCGTATTAAAATCGTTACGTTGATGGATGGGGTATGGTTCCAGTTCTACTCGACGCCCATAACTCAGTCGGTCAGGGCATCTAAAGGGCATGTCGGAGGCCTTTTGTTGAAATCCTGTGCCTGAGGTTCCATTTGGTTTGTTTAACTTATTTCGTATACCATAAACCTCGAATTAAAGCCCTAGGCTCCTCAATCTGTATCATGGAGTGTATTTAACTGGCATTAAATCACCAAATTACTGTATAAACCAAGCTTGTATTTAATTTATTTTATCTCGAAAAGAAGCCTATGCTATCTTTAAAAGAAGCCCATTGGCTAAATGCTAATGGGCTAATTTTGTAAAATAAAGAGGGGCTTCAAATCGAAATGGGTTTCATCTCGAGATTAAGCCCGCTGGGCTTCGATTCGAGGTTTTACGGTATACCATCGTTCCGTGGATGGGGATATGTTTTATTCCACTTTCAAACAGTATGACAAAGGTCCGGTTCAAATTCTGAGGAGGTCCAATTAGGTTTGTTTATTAACTTATTTCGTAATACATAATCATTACCGGTATGTTGATGGAGATCAGTTTCGAACTCCACTGAGCCCCTTCCAAACACTATGTCGGAGGT
>NW_022752841.1:0-648 GCF_011630105.1 Anneissia japonica
ATGCGGTGAATGAGGGGGTATCACAACATAACCCCATCAAGGAGTTTCCAGGAACAATCTGCCGTTTTCGAGCAATCGTTACCTACATTTACACCCCTCCCGCATACCAATACGAAAATGAGGAAAATTAAAGTGGTGGGGGATATAAAACGGGACCTCCGGTCCCACTCTAACTTTGATGCGGCGAATGAGGGAGTATCACAACATAACCCCACCAAGGGATTTCCAGGAACAATTTGTCGTTTTCGAGCAATTGTTATCTACATTTACACCCTTCCCGCATACCAGTACGAAAATGAGAAAAATTAAAATGGTGGGGGCTATTAAACGGGACCTCCGGTCCCACTCTAAATTCGATGCGGTGAATGAGGGGGTATCACATCATAGCCACACCAAGGGATTTCCAGGAACAATCTGCCGTTTTCGAGCAATCGTTACCTATTTTACACCCCTCCCGCATACCAGTACGAAAATGAGGAAAATTAAACTGGTGGGGGTTATTAAAAGGGACCTCCGGTCCCACTCTAAATTCGATGCGGTGAATGAGGGGGTATCACATCATAACCCCACCATGGGATTTCCAGGAACAATTTGTCGTTTTCGAGGAATCGTTACCTACATTTACACCCGTCCCACATACCAGTACGA
>NW_022752842.1:0-1035 GCF_011630105.1 Anneissia japonica
CCAGTGTCGTAACAGGCGCGGGGGTGGGGGGAGGAGGGGGAAAACTGCCCCTCCCCTGACAGTTTTTACCGGACTGACCAAGCTGTCGTACTAATAAGAGAAAAGAAAGAGGGGAGAGGGAGGGAAAGAGAAAGAACAGGAAAAGAAAAGAAAAAGACAAAAAGAGAAAAATAAAGACAAGAATAAAAAGGAAGATATCATAATGACCAGACTCACAACACCCTGCAACCCCTTCTCCACTTCAAAAACTGCCATAACTCCTTTGATCTATGCTGCCCGATGGCGTAACCACTGGGGGACAAGGGGAAATATCTATCTTTGAAAAATCTTCCCCACCCCTTTATAAATGCCCTTTTCATCCCCTGAATGTGCCTAAAAACCTCTTGTTAATATGGGCCAATTTGCTCTAAAAATTGCACATTTAGGGAGTTTTGATCAATTCAAACGAAATTAAAAACACCGGAGGACAAGGGGAAAATATCCATCTTTGGAAAATCTTTCCCCACCCCTTGACAAATGCATCCTCTGAAAGGGCCTAAAATTCTCAAATTTTGCGCGCATTTCTTGTTACGGTAGGCTAATTTTCTCTATAAATTGCACATTTTAGGGAGTTTTCATCAATTCCAACGAAATTAGAATTAAAAACACAAAAATATGTTGCGTGCTTAGCGCGCATTTTTTAGGGCTTTTTTAGGTTTATTCTTATAAGTTATTTAAGCACATAATAGTATATAATAGATAATAGTAATAAAAGACAAGGTTAAGATAGATGGTTTTAACCTAAAAGTAGGGCCTCAATGTGTATTGATGGTGAAAGAATATGTTTGTAATAAATAAAACCATGATGAAAATGCTTATATTTCGTTTCAAAAACGCTTGTGTGGCCTATATTATAAATAAGATAAGCCCTATGTCGTATTGTTGTCTATATGGGGTGTGGGGTGGGGTGGGCATGGTAAATTACTAACCTGGAAAATAAATACCCACTCTGACCCAAGACCCCTGTTACGCGCCTGGTGTTAGCGCCAATGTGTG
>NW_022752843.1:0-1788 GCF_011630105.1 Anneissia japonica
CGTCCAGAAAAACGGTCGAGGACCCTTCGTCGTCTGTTCTCGTAACGCACGGTGCCAGTCCCGGTAGTACGAAAAGGCGACCGTTTATCTTCATTGGGGAGATGCATCCTTCGATGCTCTCGAAGTGTCCGACCGTTCCCATGGAGAAGTCACCGTCGAGGTTGAGGTGAGTTTACATCCCTTCTAACCACTTCCATTCGGACGGAACTGAGTCCGTCGTTATTCCCACGGAATCTTCTTCGAATTCCAGCAAGATTCGGTGCCACCGACCGGTAGACAGGAGGCGTTTTTCGTTGCCGTGAAACATCCGTCCGGAACCCGCGTTTATGGACACGCTCACGTATCCCGACACTAGCCTTACTGAGACGTGGTCGTTTTCCCCCTCTGCGGTGAACACGTGTCCGTCGAGTTCATCCGGTTTGATGGAGAACGATATGTTTCGAACGCGGCCGACGGTGGGCATCCGGGATTTCATGTCGCGTATGCGGAAAGACCTGTTAAATCGGTCCACTGCTGGTGTCGTCGCGGTCGAAGGTGTTTTGGTCGATTGAGCATCCGTGGTCGCGTTGCACTTTTCCAAATTATCCGGCTCGACTTCAAAACCGTTGACGATCAGAGAACTCACCTTCCCTGCGGCGGTCACGTGGGCTTCGCCGTTGCTGCCCAGCATGTATTTCATTTCATTTCATTTATTTCGTCAAACAGAAAACAAAACATACAGAAATAACAATACCAAAAATCAGAGACAGGATAAACAAAAAGCAAACTAAATTGCTGTATAAAGTTTCTCCACTGATTTAAGGATACATAAAAAATATAAATAAATCTCTGATCTCAGGAAGTAAAAATGATTAAAAACAGCAAGGCACAGCGCAGCGCAGCGCAGAACAGCACGCAAGGAACAATATATTGTTATTCTCATGGAGTTTCTGGATATTCCCAGAAACTCCATGAGAACAACAATAAATGATATCAGCAAACAGCGACAGCAAAAAAGTATGAGCGACGGCAGTAGCACAGAAAAAAAGGAAGATTTAAAATTATTAAAAATCAATAAAGTCAAGATTATCCGCCATCGGAACCCTTACACAACAAATTTTATTTTTTGAAGTGATCCTTTAAAGTACGAAGAAATTGAGAAAGGCCAATTGACAAACTGTCGCAAATATGTGAAGGCACAGCATCCCATATCCTCGGAAATAAATTAAACACGCTAAATTTATAAGCATCAGTGCGACTGTACTGATGAGTAAACTTCAAGTGATCTAAATGACGACAATTGATTTCAATATTATTTGATATGTTTATAGAATATTTTCGATACAGACATTTTGCAATGAAACAGATACAAAGATAATAAATACGTTGTTGAAGGGGCGCGATTCCAAGATTAACAAGACGTTTAGGATATGGGATGTTGTGAGCAAAGCATGATCTAGTCATTCTACGTTGTATACTTTCAAGATCTTATATATGACCTATCTTATATGGAACCCAAGCAGGAATTCCATATTCAATAGTAAGTCGGACAAGAGAGTTGTAGAGCTTAAGGATGATTTCAGGGTTCCGATGACGGACAAGTCTGAGAATAAAACCCAAATTTCTAGATGCTTTAGAAGCAGTTTTGGAGACATGTAGTCCCCAATCAAGATTATCGGACACAGTAACACCAAGATATTTGTAACTACGGACGTAAATAAGGTCAGTACCATTAATGTTATATGCACGGCGGTTTCAATATAGACAATAAGTAGTGAGCCCTCTGTTGGTCGCTATTATACATTTTAG
>NW_022752844.1:0-783 GCF_011630105.1 Anneissia japonica
TGTATAATAAAAATATTATAGAAGCTAATTCGTCATGAAAACGAACAATTACAAAAGGCAAATAAAAAAAAGAGTTTAATAAAAAATTGCAATACATAAAGAGTAAGACATTGATCATTATGGAAGATAGAAAACATATCACCGAAGATAACTTCATTTGAATAACTGTTCACTCAGTCTATAATGCCTACTGACGTTGAATCACACGAGCACACAATTTTACACAAAAACAGGAATTTCTATTTGTCTGTCAGACTTCACATGATAATGTTTGATTAGATTATCTGATGAAGTAGAACAAGAAAAGACACGCAGTTATTTAATCAGATCAGAAGTCTTAAATTATGTCCAAACTATCAAAATTTAGTTGACAAAAAACATGTTACATGCCTAAATCTGATGACATCACATTATGACCATATATAGGCACATCATGACTATATTTGGGCATATAACATTTTTTTGTCAAATAAAATTTGAGAGTCTGGACGGAACTTTAAAGTATGTCCACCCTATAAATGTTCGTAACAAATACACGTGATCTGCCGCTAGATGGGTGTAACAAATACATGCCCATACATGGTAGCATAGAGATATTACCAATACCTCCACGATGGTATTGAGTAGCCTATGTTATGACTTCATCAGGCCAAAATATGCATGCAAATCAGATATTTGTATGTAGTGTCGATAAAAAAAAAAAAACAGTAATTATTTTGTTTAAACTATCATATGTTGCATAAAAAAAATGAAAATTACAAAATACAACACTTAACACTGACA
>NW_022752845.1:0-558 GCF_011630105.1 Anneissia japonica
TTGACCCCCCAATTTTTATTACATATTCTGAAAGCACGAGTTGTAAATATGATTTTATAGATCATAATGGCTGATCGAACATTGTGACGTAATCATTTTGCCATCTGAATTAAACAAACTGAATTTTATCGATGACGTCATTTTTTAAAATGCGCATTTGAGCGTATCTCGCTCATCCTTGGTCGCTGGTCTTCCAACTTTGAGTATGTTATAGCAGGGACAATTTTCCTTCAAATATATGACTTATTTTTACTTTTTGATGACGTCATCATGGTAAAAAAAAATGTTTTTTTCTGACTTATCATCTTTCTTTCTTCAAAATGTTGATGAGCCAATATCATCTTAACCAATCGTCATTACTAAATCATATTAGGTCAAGGTTGAATGTTATTTACCTTCATTTTCCGTTCGCACTTTTTAGCGTGCACATACGCGTGCATCAACATTTATATATGCATAAAACCATGAATATTTTTAATCAGTTATAGCTCCTTAGGATGAAAGGTGACCACCAATTTTTATTACATATTCTGAAAGCACATGAGTTGTAGATACGAT
>NW_022752846.1:0-657 GCF_011630105.1 Anneissia japonica
GTTCACGAGCATTACCTTGGGTGGCGACGACGCTTCCAGTTCGGCACCCGCCAGCGTGCGTATGTTGGATTCGTCCAGTTCCTTCTTGTCCTTGGTGGAGCACGCGTAGTAAACCTGGCGGGTGTGGCCTCCGACGGCGTCCCTGAGCGGTAGCTGATCGGCCAACGCAGGATGAACGAGAATGGTGTCGGGCGGAGCGCACGCCTGTCTCTTCTGCCGTACCGAAGCGAGTTGTCGAGGTCGACGAACGTGGCCATGGTGCCGGTGCGCCGAAGGTTGAACGAGAGGAACTCGTCCCTGTCGCGTTTCCACACCTGATGGAACATGTCGGCTTTGCTCACATGATCGTTCGGAGTGTTGAACATGTCGACGAATTTGATCGTGGGCGCTGCCACCATGTGTCCGTACACGACGTGCTTCTGCGTCATCTCCATCGAGGTGCGAAGCTGCTTTTCCTTCAGCGCGAATATCTCCCTCAGCGCATGATCCGAACTACGCTGTATCGCCTCAGCAGCTATGTCTATCGCGCCGCCCCACATCGATCCGCTGTACTGCCTCGAGCTGGTCCTGGTTATCAGAGCTGGCACGTCCTAGGCGGCCGTGCAGCGATCCAGCACCTCGGCCGGAGCGATCTTCGTCGTGATGCTGAACGTGGAC
>NW_022752847.1:0-1101 GCF_011630105.1 Anneissia japonica
ACGTAAAATATATATATATATATATTTAAATATATATATATAATATATAAGCCTATATATATTATCATATAGAATTACAATGCAAGTACCTTTTCCAGGTTTCAGTACGGTAACATTTGAGAAAATAAAAATGTAGGCCTTCGATATCCAGGGTCATGCGAAACTTATCCGTTGAAATCTACTTAATTTTTTTCGTCGAAAGTGCCCTGGCAAGGTATAAATAGATGTTTCAGTTTTAGAAGCGATCAGCCGCGTTGCCCTTTGCGCGCAGTTCTCCTAATTCTAGCCAGGATTACAATACTATCAAACAGCGTCTCAAGTGTCGCAGGAACGACGGCGATGACGATGGCTAAACGAGGAAATCTGGACTCTGAGCCTCTTGCTTAGGCCATTAAAAATGACTAGGGAATGAACGATTAGTCGTATCAATTATCGAACAGGCTTTACGTTACTGTTTTCAGATGTTCTAACGACCTATGTCGTAAATACACATTGTGTCACAGGATTTGACCTTCGTTTTTTTTTAACTCAAGAACTATGTTTTAATAAGCTTTCCATTTAATCATCAATAAACGAATGCTATCATTTATTGCATAATGCGTTCGCTATTGTCATACTAATTGAAATATTTTTTTTCTACTATGACGTAATTTATTCACATTGCCTTCATATGGAATGAATAAAAATATATTACAAAAATATACTATAAAAATATAGACCTGTCCTACAATATGAAATTGCAATCGAGAAACCAAAATACAGAACCTGTTAATTATGAAGTGTTAATGATCGTACTAATAAAAACGATAATGATTTTTTTCCTAATCCTGCTGACAGATTAGGGAGCTTTCGGTTGCCCGACGACGGTAGGACCATGGAGGTATTATTGAGAAGGAGATCACTCGGCAACAGATCCCTTTGACGCGACAAACCTCGAAACATACGATCAATGATAATTAATTTTACATCATATGTACAGTATTAATTAGATCTCTATGTTTGCCGAAAATCGTTAACAAGAGATCATGAAAAATTGTTGCCTGGTGATGTGATGATGATGAATTTTACTACTGTATATAAAAGTGTCTTCCCATCTAGGTA
>NW_022752848.1:0-900 GCF_011630105.1 Anneissia japonica
AAATAATAATTAAATTTTTTCTTAATTCAAATGGCAATATGATGACGTCACAATGTCCGATCAGCTAATATGATCTATGAAATCGTATCTACAACTCATGTGCTTTCCGATCATGTAATAAAAATTGGGGGTCACCTTTCATCCTAAGGAGCTATAACTGATTAAAAATATTCATGATTTTATGCATCTATAAATGTTGACGCACGCGTACGCGCACGTTAATCCGCGCGAACGGAAAATTAAGGTACCTGACATTCAACCTTGACCTGAAGCTTATGCTCACCTAATATGATTTAGAAATGACGAGTGGTTAAGATTATATAGGCTCATCAACGTTTTGAAGAAAGAGAAATGAGGGGGTCAGAAAAAACAATTTTTTTGACCATGATGACTTCATTAAAATGTAAAAGGAAGTCAAATATGTGAAAGAAAAATGTCTCAGCTATAACATACACAAAGTTGGAAGACGATCGACCAAGGATAAGCGAGATACGCTCAAATGCGTATTTTCCAAAATGACGTCATTGCTATAATTCACTTTCTTTGAATTCAGATGCCAATATGATGACGTCACAATGTCCGATCAGCCATTATGATCTACAAAATCATATTTACAACTTATGTGCTTTCAGAATATGTAATAATGTTCTGATTGAAAAATATTAAAATTGGGGGTCACCTTTCAACCTAAGGAGCTATAACTGATTCAAAATAGGTCTGATTTTAGCATAGTATCACTGTATGTCGGCACAAATACGCGCAAAGATACCTATGTTTGATTCACATGTACGGTATTGCTATTGACCAAAAGATGACCGAAAAGAATGGAAATTTATGGAAACAATGTCAGAAACTCAAAATATGTAAATTAACGTAATTTCTAGCTTTCGTACGTGCTGC
>NW_022752849.1:0-2242 GCF_011630105.1 Anneissia japonica
TCTTTTCTGTTTCCATGATTTCTTTTTTGTTTGCAGCGTTTCTTTTTTGTTTGCAGCATTTCTTTGTCTTTGCAGTGTGTCCCTTGTGGGCCATCGTACGAACCTGCAACCTCTTGCTATCAATGTGAACATGCGTATGATTTAGCAATAAGGCCCATTTCCGAGGCTCATATAAACATAAGTGCCAAAAGAGCGAAGCATAATATAACTTTCCGCAGCAAAATATTAGTATCGACGAACTACTCAAACACACTGCCTTTGTTTTGCGGTACAGAGTTTGGAATCATTACAATGGAAAAACAACCAAGTAAGTTTCTTTTCTTCTGAGAAGTTGAGATACAGAATATCTCTTCTCTTAATATACCTGAAAAAAAGCAACACACATTCTTTTTTTTAATATAAAAACCAGTAAAAAAAAAATTTCCAGCCTCAGTGTTCTTATTTTTCGCCGATTTTAGGATCAAAATGTTCCTATTTTTTTTCTTATTGTATACAATTTTTAAAGATAGTAAATTATTATTGTACAGCAACTGTCAGCGGTATATTACTGTATACATTAATATCATAGAGGGGAAACAGTCTCACTGCAGTGCATAGATGTACAGATAAGATTTGTTGGTTTTCTGTGGAAAGAAAATTATAAACTTACTTGACAATTACCTCAGCCTCGAATTTTTTTAAATGTTTTTGTTCCTATTTCTTAAGTATATCAGCCTCAGTGTCTTTTAAAAATTGTTTCTTTAAAAAAATGTATTGCTATGTTAATGAAGTAAAAATAATTATATATTTATATAGGAATTTTCTTTCGTATACAGATAAGAAACCAGATGAATTTACTTCAATTATATATTTAATTTGTTCTTATGCAGGTCTATATATAATAAATAAGTAATAGTACAAACAAATAATAAATTAATAATGCTACACATTATAGGCATATTAACTTTAAAAAACATGTACTAACAACATATAGAATATATAACATATCTTATTATCTAACAATACATTGATTAATATATGTTGAGCTAAAGAAAAACTTATTAGGATACGTACAAGGAACAGAACAAATTAACAATGTTTTTAGTTTTGAATTTTGCTGCGTTTACACATAAATTTATGGTACCTTTCCTGCTATTTTTGTTTTCTGATTCCCCGATCCATTGCCAGAGGTACTATACATTATGCTCTATTGAAATAATGAATAAATGCATAAATAATAAAGTATCGATTATAATGAAGATATATTTACATAAGTACATTATAATGGTTTTGTCAATGACAAAATTTACGGGTAATATATATAAATTTGTAATATGATAAATAACAGTGGCGTATAGGAATCTTGAAATAAGGATGGAGAACTGATGTGGGCGTGAAGGGGAAGTATATGGGCCCACTAATTACCACATCAATTAAAATCTACAACAGAAAACGAATTGAACATTTTAATTATTAAATGTCTCACCTATAAATATAGGCATATGTAAAAAAAGTAAGTCTTGAAAGCGAAATTTACGGCTGATTGAAGTGCACAGGTACGATGCACTTCTCACAACCTGAAACGACCGACCAATAAGAACAAAACAAAGAAAGATTGCAAAACAAAACAAAAAATAAATAAATGAATAAAATTAAATAATAAATAAAGGAAATATTTGAATACTTCAAAAAAAAAATTGTCATTGTACAATTTAAAAACAAAATCACATTGAAGATAAAAAGATTAGTGGATATAGAAAGTCATAATAAAAAATAATAACGAAAATGCTAATAGCATATTTTTGCTTAAGTCTTACTATATTTGTACCATCCCATCCTTACCTTGTGTTACTTTCAGACACCACTTATATGGTACAAACAAACGCCCCCAGCAGCTCCTGCAATATGCAGCCTGTTATTACTTGTGTGACTGTTGTAAGAACACAACCAGTTAACTACTTAGGCCTATGTGTGTATCTTTGTGGCACTAGTGTACAAAGATGCAAACAAACAAGCGACCGAAAAAAAGCAAGCTAGCAGAAAAGTAAATAAAAGGAAATAAATAAATGGATAAATAAAGTGAATACTGAATAAATTGCATTTTTTTTCATTTTCATTATAAAATAATTTAAAAAATCAACATGAAGATCACAATGTATTATTGGAAATTGAATGAAAGCCCAAAATTAAATTTTAACGATGATAATGATAATATATTTTTGCTTAATTTTTAAAACTGTACTGTACAATTGTACAATCCTTA
>NW_022752850.1:0-879 GCF_011630105.1 Anneissia japonica
AGAAAAAGCTAGATGGTATAATGTGAGAATTTCATGCAAGCATGATTGGAAACAATAGGCTGGGTAAGGGTGAGATTAGAATAAACAGCCTAAACAAGTAAACAGGAAGGCCAAAACTAAACTTTAGAGCCAAGCCTCAATAAATAAGCCAAATGATTTATCCAGAATAAATTGAAATGCCATTGGTTTAACCCTTTCACTGCTGTAGGTATATGCACCCCCTGTGCTGGGACTTTTTTTAACGAAAAAAGTTAATTTTTAAAATAATTCAAAAAAAATACTAAAAGAGGTTATTTTGAAATTCTTTTTGTGTGTTGGGGCAAGCAATAGGTTGGCCTACGCGAGGAACATTGATATTTGGTATTTTGCATAATTAGGTAGTCATGTGACCTCAAAGTCGCCATTTTGAATTTCTGTTTTTTCTCAAATTTTGATAAAAAACCCAATTTTTCCCAATGAAATTTTTATGGAATGTTTTTTTTTTTAATTTATAATGATGCAGACACACAAGATGAATAAAAACAAAAAAAAATGAGTTAGTTTGATTGTTTTATTCCAAAACCGCAAATAATCAAAGTTTTTCTTAAAAATTGTGAAAATATAAAATTTTGCAGAAAATCACTGTTAGATGTACTTTTTGCCATACGTTTTTATTTGTGCTTTATATAATCCAGGTAGTAAATATAAATGCATCGTTGCAAACATCATACGGTTACTTTATTTTAGAACTATAAAAATTAGCCTGTTCCATTGTGTGAAATGTGGAAAGGAAATCTGCAGACAAGGCATTGCCACCTTGACCCTGTGCAAGGCCTCCCAAATTGAGAGAATCATTGTTTTCGTCCTTAGAATCACTGTCGTCACTATCATAGTCGACTG
>NW_022752851.1:0-678 GCF_011630105.1 Anneissia japonica
GGCGCGCGTGAGCTTCAACGTGGTCTGCTACTCGGACAACAAGTCGACGCCGACCAACAGGTTCCTGGTTCTGTACTGTCCAGTCGCCTTGGACGTGACGCGCCGCTGCCTTTTCGCCGGGCCCGTATCCGACTCGGACGCCAGCTACGACGAATTCTTCTCGAGACCAGCCATCGAATCTCCACAGACCATCGTGGCCATAGTGAAAGGCATATTGGAGAGGGAGGTATGCACGGAAGAGGAGGCGTGCATGATGGCCGGAATCGATCGCACCGACTATGAGGAAGCACTTGAGTTGATGGAAGCCGCTAGATTGGAGATGATGGAGGAGAAACACATCGATTTCGCCGTCGACGAGGACAAAGGGAACGAGAACTTGGACGAAGACGTAGACTCGAACAAGGAAAACATCCCCCCTTGCAACGGAAAGCGTGATTCCGATTGCGACGAGGTGGTGAAGGAGAGGAAGAAGAGGAAGCTGTTCTTAAACCTCAGTAATACACAGTTGTAAAAAAAGGAATATAAATCGATAGAAATTAGTTCGATAAAAACTAAGATAAATTGAAATTGAGGTCAATAAAAGTGTTTACGAAAAAATATATATTGTGTTTAATTGTCGTTATTCTTTCGAGTTTTCGTTATATACAAAGACCGCTTTGGAATAACCGCCATTGCAGA
>NW_022752852.1:0-2402 GCF_011630105.1 Anneissia japonica
CCTGCGTGCCTTCCGCCGAAACCTTCCGTTCGTCCATTCGTGCACGTCCAGAACTCCTCCATGATTGCTTCTTTTTACCGAACGGCGGTCGCGAGGAACCTCGCGTACATGGTTTGTCCGGACGGGAGCCTCGAATACGGTTGCTCGATGCGCCTGCTCCGCTACAATCCGATCAACGGCACGTTCGTCAGATTGTCAGATTCGCTGGTGCCGCGAACGAACGAGTCGGTGTCTTTGTGCCGGATCGACGAACACGTCCTACTGCTGAGCGGCGGGCCCTAAGGAACTTGAAACGTACGATCTGTCGAACGAGCGAAACGGCGGCGGCGTCTGGAAGGTGGACGCGAACTTCGAGGAGGTCGGAGTCGATTCCTACGTCGCGCACGCCGCCTGCCGGCACTACTCCGACCTGTGTCTTTGGTACGTCGACGGACACGGAGATCACCTTCTGATCGTGATGAGACGTGCAAGCGGTGGATTAGCGGGTAGGAGGACGCACGGAGAATGGAAGGTGATACTCAGACATCCGATCGCCGTTCCGGAAGAGCACAGGCAGAAGGACAGCGAACGTCTAACTTTGCATTCTTTTCCTGAAAGCGATGCTGTCGTCGCTTTTCACGGCAACGTCGTCAGGACCGTTCACCTTCCGTCCGGCTACTTCAACTCCACGTCGATTTCTTCGCACCCGACACCTGGAGATTGGGTGTCTGAAACGAAGATCGCCGACGCCGATTTCGTGTACAGGATCGGTCTCAACAGGATAGTCGACAGTGTCGTCTTCTCACGATCGGAAACGTTCGGTATCAAAATCAGAGTGGTGGACAGGACGACGACCCTCGACCACGGGTTCATCGTTACCGCCGTCCCGCTCCTCTTCCCGGAAGGCTGGGTGCCCGCTACGACGACGATGATGAACACGGTGCCTCGAAAGGTTACCTCGAAGAGATTTTCTCTTCTGCGAAGGAAGAACTCCGGAAGAGTTTAGAGCGAACGAAAACGGAAGATGGGAGATCATTTTCTATGCGAACGTCCACATGAAAAGACATGAAGGAGTTCCTTTTTTCAATCGTCCTCGGCTCAGACGATCACGGATTCCTGTCCGACGATTTCTGCGGCGGAGCTCACGTGTTCGCATCGGACGACAGCGGCATCGTCAACTTTCGTAATGCATCAGCCTACTTTCACGGGTTGTTCGAGTCGCCATTCGCGATGGCGTCCCTTAACCTAAACGTCGACGTGGACGATGCTCGGACGTTCGTACTATTTGCAGAGTTTGCTAGAAATTTGGGATTCGACGGTTCTTTAACCGACGTCGTTCAACTCGACGATCGGTATCTCAATTACTGGAACGAACAATTGTTGAATTACGAATGCATATGATATACCAATTAAAAAAAATAGATTACAAAGAATTATTTTGTTTTCGATAGTCTCTTTATTTACTACACGAACACACATACACACACAAAATATACAATCTATTCGTAGCACACCAAGTTTAACGAACTGCCAGATGTGTATAAGAGACAAGGAACGCCGAGATATTCGATCGGCCTTTCGTCGCATCCAAACGTCGAGGGTTTCATGATCGGCTCGTCGCCGTTCCTGTACACCCGAACCGTTCGGCCTACTACGAAATTCTCGTTTCCTTCTTGTATCGTCGCGAAAACCTTGGCTTTTTCGACGATAGTCGGAGCTCTAGGATGCTGAAGAACATGTGGTCGTGACAGGAGAGGGTCATCAGACTTCCCAATTTTTTCGGCGTTGCGGTAAGCTTTCTAATTCCACGCCATCCAATTTCCATCGTACCTTCGCCGAACTGGAGACTCCAAAGAGGTAAACCACGTTCACTTCCGACTTGGGGTTGTGCCACTTCTCTTGGAAAGTAATACGGCTTAGGTTTTTCGAGGCGGCATGCACGACGAAGGGCGGATACAGATAGTTTATAGTTCGACCGTCACCTTTAAATGATGCGGCCCCTTTCCTTCTGAATTCGCATAGGTTCCTCGCCTTCAACCCGGGGCCGGTATCGTCTTCCGGATCTCCCGTTGATTGGCCGGTTACGAAGACCTCCCTTCTTTTCGTATAGTTTAAAGCGAAAAAATCAACCGTCAGTCTAATTATGTGGTGTCGGTCTTGCCTCAAGAATTCCGTGTCGATTTCGACGACCGTCATCCTCCCGCGAGCGCAAATCGTAGTCGACACCGAACCCTCGGGCACGGGAATGCTGTCTTCTCTGTGCTCCTCGTGATCGTGGCTCGACAAGACGTCCGCGCGGACGTTGAATCTCCGATTCCTAAATTGATAACCGTAAAAGTTTAAAGTTGCCGTGTCTCTTACGTGCAGTAAGTTTTTCTCGATCACAACGTCTAGTTCGGTTTTCAACTCGTTGCACGGATGGC
>NW_022752853.1:0-3676 GCF_011630105.1 Anneissia japonica
ATTTTATTGCAGTTAACTTGTATATGGCAGTTGAGTGGTATATTATGGAAGTTGAGTAGTATATTTTTATGGCTGATCATTATGTTGTTTTACCAACTGCTTATATTTCCTGTACAGAGGATTGTGGGCTGGCTGTTAGTAGGGAAATTCTTGACCCTAGGTCAGACCACAGATAATTGTATCTAGCTTGGCAGTACATGTGTCAGCCTCTCTTAATTTTTCAACTATGGCAGTGTACAAGGGCACTTGTTGACCCTACCAAAAATATTAGAGAAACACAAGTGCTATGTTTTTATGCTGTGCGACGAAATAAACAATTTAATCGAGCATATTTTCCAGGTTTCGAGAAACAGATTTTTACTACATTTACTACTACAGTATACACACAAACCAGACTTCCACAAAATGTTTATATTTCCAATTTTCAAACCCAGAGAACGCACAATCATCGGCAGATGACACTGAGAGGTGCGCTCTAACCCCGAAAAGTTGTTTTCTTCTACATTTAATTGATGGGTGTCTATAAAATGAAGACCGAAGAAAGAAGACCCAAAAACGAAGACCCCTATTTTTTTCTTTTTTATTTTAATGATAATACACCAGGCAGTCACAATATCAAAATTGCGAAATTTTTTAGGATGTCTGTTTGTGAAATTTTCAAGGGTCTTCGTTTTATAGACATCCTATATGGGTGTGTACAAAACGAAAACCCACGACCCGAAAAATGAAGACCCACACTTTTTCTCTCTTTTTTAATGATACTACACCAGACTGTCACAAAATCATAATTAGGAGATTATTTGTACTTTTGTTTGTGATGTTATCAAGTGTCTTCGCTTTATAGACACCCTGGGTTGTCTCTTATACACATCTTATGTTCAGTATTATGTTATCCAGAATAACATTAAATTGACTCAAATTCAGGCAATTAATGTGCTAGAAAGTATAAATATTATATATACATAGCATGAAATGATTAAAAAATAAAAAACCAGAAAAAAAAACCACATTATTTTAATCACGCTTAAGAAAAAAAAAATGTGGGTCTTCATTTTTCGGGTTGTCGATGTTCGTTTTATAGACACCTATTATATATAGGACGTCTATAAAACGAAGACCCTTAATAATCTCATCCATTCAATGTCGGTGTCACTAGTCTGCCAGTTTTTCAGGGGACTCAGCTAGAGTAACGTTGCCGTCAGCATCAGTAATTGCAGGTTTACAGGTAAAACTCCTACTTTTTTTCAATGGCATCTTGGCCTGCAACATTTAATAATATGTATGCTTTCTCTCTATCTGATTTATTTCCATGGGTGGCTTCTATATATATATATCGAAATCTAGTTCGAAACATCTCTAGTTTTCAGCTACGTTTCCTTGAAAGGAAATCGGATCCGGTCTACGTATCCCATAGTCGGCCATGTTTCGTTGCTATTGATGGGCCTAGCTGTACCCAAGCAGCAATAATGTATACCATCGTACTTTACTGTACAAATGCTGTCTCTTATACACATCTAGATGTGTATAAGAGACAGGCTTATATTTCCTGTACAGAGGATTGTGGGCTGGATGTTAGTAGGGAAATTCTTGACCCTAGGTCAGACCACAGATAATTGTATCTAGCTAGGCAGTACATGTGTCAGCCTCTCTTAATTTTTCCACTATGGCAGTGTACAAGGGCACTTGTTGACCCTACCAAAAATATTAGAGAAACACAAGTGCGATGTTTTTATGCTGTGCGACGAAATAAACAACTTAATCGAGCATATTTTCCAGGTTTCGAGAAACAGATTATTACTACATCTACTACTACAGTATACACACAAACCAGACTTCCACAAAATTTTTATATTTCCAATTTTCAACCCCAGAGAACGCACATTCATCGGCAGATGACACTGAGAGGTGCGCTCTAACCCCGAAAATTTGTTTGATTTTCCTCAATGATGCCTTCAAGTTTGGTTTTGAACGGGTCAATCGAGTTAACATCAGCTGATAGTGATTCCCCTTGAAGTTTCGTCCATCGAATTCCATGTCGCGCTTTGAAATTATCTAACCACAGGCCCGTAGCCAGGGGGGGTTTTTATGGTTCGGGCGAACCCCCCTTTTCTAGCGAACCCCCCTGTTCTCTAGCGAACCCCCTCAAATTTTTGAATGAGTCCCACTCGGACGGAATGTCTGTTTTTAACTTACCCAGCATTAAATCAAAATGTAGCACCTAATTCATTATTTGGTGACCCGTTTTTTTAATTCTAGCCTGCGATATAAGCCTTCATTCATAGAACATCTCATCTTCAGAAATTCGGAGATTTAAATTGAACGCAACTCCGGCAAACTATGAATTTACGATGGCTTACATATAAGGATGGCAAACATCGATAAAAACCTGGTTCCCGTCTCAACTTTGACTGGCCTTTGCCTGAATGTTTGTAAGAATGTACCAACCGGTAACGAAACTGGTCGCCGTCTACCTAGAGTAAATGGCGCCACTAAACGAAGCTAAAGTTTTGCGGCTTAATCCACCAAATGAAGCTAAAGTTTTGCGACTTAATCACCTGATTCTGGACTGTGTGGTTAGTAAATTCCATAGCCATACTGTCCACAGCGCACCCTATTTGCTGATGGAGCATTTTTGGGAAATTGACTCCTTTTTTCCATCCCAAACCAAATATTATTAATAAGTCAACATGGTCCATCTCAGTCATCATAGCCAGTCACAAAATTAGGAAGGTTGTTTTCAACAGCAGACACACACACAACAGAACGGAATGCGTCAAAACGAGTGTTAGTTAATTTTTAGTGATAAAGAATTACGAAACGTCGTAGAATAACTGACTTTTTTCGTCCACTGTGGCAAAGAAGAAAACGACAGATATTCCTTTAAGTTGGGTTATTTTCACAAAAACGAGATGCAATAATGAAAAAATGATTATTATTGTTCATTTTCAATTTTTTCCTATTCTTCTTTCTTCCTATGCTTCTTCCATATTTTCGTTTAAATTTAATTTGTTATACTAAATACATATTTACGCATATTTCTATATATATACATATATATATATATAAATTTATAATTTTAATACAGATTTACATATTTTCTGTAACCTAGAAATAGGTCTATGTATACTTTGTGTCTGTATTTAACGTTTCAATCTTTGCATTATTTAAATATCAATTATTATCATAAATTTTAATGATTACATTATTTCAGTAATTTAATTTTAGATAAGGATTTAGTAATCTTTATCTATTCATTAACACGAATAACATTTTCAATAAAATAATCAATTTTTATATAGCCGGAGTTAGTTTCGACCTAGGCAAACCTTTGCTAAAAAAGTACACTTTCTCCAACAAAAGGTTTCTTCTATGAATGGAATGACCTGTTCGAAGCACGAACTCCTGTACCGTTATGATGTTTAATCATACGGGAAATCCACTCACGATGCGGTACCGTTACGATTTTTAATCGTACGGGAAATCCACTCACGAAATATTTTCTAATTTTATTAACTTATCTAACCATCCACCGCTAGCCAGAAAGTATTGGCCAGGGTAAAATTGTTCGCATTATTCAATAGATGATTCATCTCATCTGCATTATTGAATGAATACTTCAGGTAACAAACAACTGTATTATTCAATGTATGCTTCATCTAACCAACAACTTCATTAT
>NW_022752854.1:0-970 GCF_011630105.1 Anneissia japonica
AATGGTAGAATCGGTAATCATATTATTGATGGTGATCCAATTATTAACTCAAATGGTGAACGCTTCCTCAATTTTAGTAAAGATACTGGCATGAATATTGTTAACTGTTCATACAAATGTCAAGGTAAATTAACTTGGTTTAGGCACCCGCATTCTAGTTGTATCGATTATGTTTTATCATCTCATTGCATGGATAAATTATTATATGAAATGATTGTTAAAGAGGAAAGAAATTATCATTTAGGCAGTGATCACAATATACTTATTACCCAATTTAAATTAAAATCTAACACAAAAACTAATAAAACTCATACTACTAAACATAAAGTTTGGAATGTTAAGCACGACCAAGATTGGTCGAGCTATAAGCATTCGATTGAAGAAAACTTTGACAATGATATTTGGACTAGGAATATAATTGATTTTTATGATAGTAATGTAATTTGGGAAAAATGGAAAATAACTCTATTAAGAGTTGCTAATACTGTTATCGGCTCCAAAGAAATTACAAATTCTCGCAAACAATGGTGGGATAAAACAATTGATACAGCTATTCAGGACATGAAACAAGCTTGTAAACAACACCTGGCTTGGTCAAAGTATAACAAAGAAGATAAACAATTAGGAGATGCCCTGTGGGATAGCTATAAAACTAAAAAAGCTCATGCAAGAAAATTGATTAGTAACAAAATTACACAATTTCGTGTTGAAAAAAGTATAGATATTGCTAAAGCAGGGGGTCCTAGTTCTAAAAAGTTTTGGAATGAATTAAGAGGCACTAGGCATACAGTAGTTCCGTCTAACTTAAAATGTACCGATTCTGACCAGGTCACAACTGACAAAGATGTTATGAATAACATGATTATGAGTTATTGGAAAAATATTGGTAAAAGTAGTCAGTCTAGACATAATAATGATATTGTTATTAATAGCCATCTATTTGATATCAGAGAAGGTTTAATCAAAAACA
>NW_022752855.1:0-1436 GCF_011630105.1 Anneissia japonica
TTGTAAGGTTACATCATAAATGTGTGCCGATAATAAAAAGCCTTATCCAATCAATTAACTGATTGGCTCTTGATGCATTTGAAATACTAATGAAGCCAAAAGACTCATTGTAGAAACGTGATTTTAAAAAGTTTGCTTCCGTGTTCAAACAAAAAAACAGGAAACCTCTTTTTAACATTGAGTACTCTTTTGTACTATAAATAGCACACTTATTTCGTGGTCGGTCTATATATCCTACTTAAGTTTTACTGCATCAGCTAATAATAATCTGGCAAGGAGTGGAAATATTATTTCCACCATTAAGAATGTCTGGTAGTGGCCATTCTTGTACTATGCCAAACATCTAGATGTGTATAAGAGACAGGTGGTTCTGGAGATCAACTTCAGAATAAAACAGGAACTTAGTGAAGGATCTAAAATTAATTATTTTGGCGGCCATATTAAATTTCAAGATGGCGGCCATTTTGAAATTTAATATGGTGGTCATAATTTCTGATGGCTGTATGGTAGTCCCTGTTATGGAAAACATGTGCAACGGTCTCTGATTGACAGTGCTAGGTACTGTAGATATGAATATTGACAAAAATATAATTAATTTGGCGGCCATCTTGAAATCCAATATGGCGGCGCCATCTGACATAATTTCTGATGATTGCATTACACTCCTTGATATTGTAAAAATGGGTAATGATCTTCAATTGGCAATGACGTGCTGTAGGTATGAATATATTGGCTAAAATCAATTATTTTGGCGGCCATATTGGATTTCAAGATGGTGGCCATTAGGAGGCGTTATCTTTTGGGTTTTATTTTTTTTAATGATCTTTAGGTGTCATAGTATCACTATGGGAAATTTCATGCTTTCTTCCAGAAGTGCACGATTCTACCTGAAATTCAACTTTAGTCGCTCTACTATATTGAAATGCTAAAACGCATTGTTACCTCAGTGTACAATACCTCCGTTTTTAATTTTATAAGCGTTTACTGTATTTGTTTATACTTACTAATGTAGAAAAATTAAAGTAGTTTCATATAAAATTTCAGCCCGGAAACCTAGACTCAGAAATACCAGGATGGTGTCCGGCGGGGGATAGTTTAACTATTAGTTAAGTGTTTCTTGTTTTTGCTTAATACAGCTTTTAACATGTTATTACCTCAATGCACAATACCTCAGTATAAATTTTTAAGTATTTATTGTTTTCTAACAAATGCAGGACAAAATGGAAGTATTTCCATAAATTCTAGCCCCGAAACCTAGACTCAGAAATAGCGGGATGGTGTCCAGCGGGGAATAATTTAACTATTAGTTTAAGTGTTTCTTGCTTGTGCTTTGTATCGTACTGCTACAAACACATTGTTACCGCAATGTACAATACCGCAGTTCAATTGTGTATGCAATATATTAAAATCATATAGATACTTGATTTACAATCAAT
>NW_022752855.1:1455-1659 GCF_011630105.1 Anneissia japonica
AATCCATAATCCATATGGTGGACACATTTGTTGTAATAGTAGAAGAAGCAATGTAAAATTCAAAACTGGTACCACGTTATTGACTAACTATAGTATAATGCTGTTACATCTGTAACCTAGAAGAGACTGCTGTCAAAAATTAATACATTTTATAATGTTAGTCAATAAAGTGCTACCATGTTCTAATCCTATGATTACATATTT
>NW_022752856.1:0-730 GCF_011630105.1 Anneissia japonica
TTCTTACGTCGACAGGAAACCAGGCTTTAGCAAGAGGGCGCCATTCATGCGCTATTATAGCAAAGAGAAAAAGTAATCAGTTTTGGAAGAGGGCGTCCTATCTGTTGCCATGGATCTGAGATGGTTCCTGTTCTGCTGTTCACAGGATTGATACCCTAAAGGTAAAGTGGCGTGATGTACGGTATGGTCAGAGCGGTTAAGGGTCAAAAGTTTCCAATTTAGCAAGAGGGCGCCATTCATGCCTTATTACAGAATTTGCATGCGTAAATCGCGGAGAACGTGTTTATAAGATCTTTGCTATATTCGAAGTAATGCCCTTATTTAACCACTTAACTTCTGTTTGGGAGAAAGCTACATATCCAGGGGACTATTGATGGGGTAACATCTTAATTAATTAGTTTAATAATTATTTATTTATGATCAATTAATTCAAATGCTTTGGAGAAATCTGTTATGACTACTGAGCTATGGCTTGAACGAGAATCAGCATGTTTAGACAAATTGTTGATCAATTTAATCATGTAATTTCCATCTTCAAATGTGTTTTTTTTTCTGACAAAGTCCCTTATAAAGCTAAAGTCGAGTATATTTATAAATACAAATATTTCCTATCACCTGTCGTGATATGTGCATATTTACCAATAATTTAATGTTACTAATATTATCCAACGTATTTTCCAGCATTCATGTTGACTCAATGAGTTATATGAAAAACACGGAAAATAATGAA
>NW_022752857.1:0-771 GCF_011630105.1 Anneissia japonica
TTCTTTACATCCAACAAGCAAGTACACTCGCCACTTACAGAATGTAACGAGGCTTTATAAACCAAGTCTCTTATTGAGGCCTAGGGAGTGGAGTTTCTAGTAGTGAGAAGAAGTCCTGGTGTGAGAGGAATTGAACACAGGACGCTGGGGTTAGAAGGTAAGCGTCTTTTAAGACCACCATAACCACTAAGCTATTCAACTCCACTCCAACATATAAACTCCATGATATAAATGTTTTGAATGTTTTCTAACAATTTGTTTAGCCCATTGGTTGGCATGAGTGTAGAAAATAAATTCAAATACATAATAAAGGCCTAGCCCTATTCAATTTCCTTAACTAAAAAGTTAATTATATCTATTATTCTTAGAATAATTATGAATTGGGCCTAATTGTATTTTTGGCTTTTTTGTAGATGTGAAAATTCTGAAAAAGACATAATCAGATCAATATTATGTTTCTAGAAATTTGGGTCGTGCGCATCCGGTTCACGCATCCGGTTGAGGTTTTGGACCAATCGCTTGTCCGCTAATATCACATTACTTTCGTCTTAATCCTAATATGCATATTAATTGAGTATCCGCGTGTAATCAGATCATCGATAGATGAAATTTGATAAGCCGGTAATCCTAACCTAGGCCTATATTAAATATAAAATAATCTTATATAAGCACCGGAGACAAATTGATTTATTGCTTTAAATTTTTTCAACAAATTACAATATGTGTATGTATGTTGTTTATACCATGGAGGTATTATTGAGAAGGAGATCA
>NW_022752858.1:0-881 GCF_011630105.1 Anneissia japonica
TTGTTTATATCAGTGCAATTATTCCACAACTCACGGTAATAACATACTTGATTTAATTGTAAGTACAGTGGCGTAGAAAAATATTTTTCATTGGGGGGGATGATTGGCGTGTTAGCCAGTGTCGTAACAGGCGCGGGGGTGGGGCAGGGGAAAAACTGCCCCTCCCCTGACGGTTATTACCGGGCCGACCAAGTCGCCGTACCGGGCTGGGTAATAAGAGAAAAGAAAGAGGGGAGAGGGAGGGAAAGAGAAAAAGAATAAAAGAAAAGGAAAGGAAAAGAGAAGAGAAAAATAGACAAGAATAAAAAGGAAGATATCATAACTCCTTTGATCTATGCTGCCCGATGGCGTAACCACTGGGGGACAAGGAGAAATATCTATCTTTGAAAAATCTTCCCCACACCCCCCCCCATTATAAATGCCCTTTCATCCCCTGAAAGTGCCTAAAAACCTCAAATTTTGCGCGCATTTTTTGTTAACATGGCCCAATTTCCTCTAAAAATTGCACATTTTATGGAGTTTTGATCAATTCCAACGAAATTAGAATTAAAAACACCCGGGGACATGGGGAAAATATCCATCTTTGGAAATCTTTCTCCACTCCTTGACAAATGCATCCTCAGAAAGTGCCTAAAATTCTCAAATTCTTTGCGCGCATTTCTTGTTACGGTTTTTCTTTTTACGGTAGGACAATTTCCTCTATAAATTGCACATTTTAGATAGTTTTCATCAATTCCGACGAAATTAGAATTAAAAACACAAAAATATTTTGCGCGCTTGGCGCGCATTTTTTAGGGCTTTTTAAAGTTTTATCCCTTTAAGTTATTTAAACACATAATAGTCCCAAACTCAAGAAAGACAAAATTTAAGATAGATCATTT
>NW_022752859.1:0-1841 GCF_011630105.1 Anneissia japonica
CACTATACCTTGAAATGGAGTCGATCCTCAGTTTGCATATCCACCGTGAACCAAGCGTTTTTGGCCTCATGTCGGAATCTATGCGGCATTGGTATTCTCTCAAGATCGAGCCTATAGCCTGTCGACTGCGACAGAGGATATCCTACTACTTTGTATCCTACGTTTGTATCCTTAGGGAAAAAACAATCCGGAACACGATCATCCCGATCCCAGTTCACTTCCAAATAACAACAACCGCGATGGTGACAATCGAAAGAATTCTGCCCTTTCTCTGTGTTCGGTCTTTCCGGGTAGCAATTAATTCTCTCATTTTCGTCCAAGTCTACATTGCATGACACCTCGGCATAATCCCAGTAATAAAAAGGACGATTTGTTACTAAAACTGCAGGCAATATTATTAATAGTCCAGTACCAACTAAAATTACAGCACCGACGACAACCTCGGCGAATTTGGTCAGCGCCATGGTTAGGTGTGACCGTTTAGAAGACGAATTAACTGTTGCCTGTTCCTCCCAAGCTATTCTTCTTTAGCGAAGATGGTTATCTTTTGGCGGGATTGTCGTACCAACGGTCGTTGGATGATCAGTCATAAGTTTGGCCTGCTGATTAATATTTAACATCTTTTTTCGGACTTCGACCTTATAGAACAAGAATACAAACAATGCCTTATTTACCATTATAAAACGTAAGCTACAATCATACAGTGCTAATAAATATGTGTATTTGATTTCATTAGCGGTCAATATAATGTAATTCACAAGTCTGGGCTTTATTATGTCTATGTAGGACTATTATATTATTCCTAGAAATGTTTAAACTGCCCAGTGTTTCTCAGTTGCATAGGTGAATGCAGATTCAGAACAGCGTAAGTAAAGAATTGGTGATTACGGTATTCGTCTTGATATAACAGGGTTATAACAATAATACATGGAGTACAAATGCCGCATGAAATTAACAAGCTGGGCCTTCAATATACGCAATTTAATCAAACAAATATTATAATTCAAATACTAGTGTATTGTGTTAATATTTTCATTTAATTAATTTATTTTTTTAATATAAATCAAAATCAACTTCAGAAAAACTCAGGGAACAAAGAAGTATGGAATACTTTATGCTCAATATTCTACGATTAAACAAATGAAAGAATTAAAAGATAAGAAGAGTGCCTATAGCTTAAGCTATGAGTGGCGCATTTATGGGGGCTTGTGGCCCACTGCTAAAAATGCAGCTAATTCAGGCGCCCCCACTAGAACATTACGCTTGAAGTAGTTAAAATATTTACTTCATTTCACCTTATATTTCCCAGTGTACCCTTCACACTTAACCTTCGGTCCCACCACCATCACCCACTTCCATGTTTTCGGAGACAGAATTGATATGTCAGTCATTTCAAGAATCTCCTCCATAGAAAGCAGACAGCTCTTCGCCCACCCCACTCTCTGGTGCCACCCCATTGGAAGCAATCATCTTAACCACTAAGCTAATAATTCCATCCGAATGTACATATCCTTTATACAAAACTTGTAGTGGGAATTAAAGTATGGATTATTCAAGTTTACTTCGTTATTCAGTTTATGATTACAAAATGGTTTTCAGTTTATTAAAACCAAATAGATAATGATAAATGTTGCCTCAGTGACGTTTCTTCCAATCAGGTACCTTTCATTAGACTGGATAGGATCTTGTGTTGGGATTGGTCTTATCCCGGTGTTGGTATTCAGTTACCCCTCTAACGTCCGGTGTTGTTTGACGGTAGAAAGTTCCCCCCGGCCCGGCCTTTGTTTTTTGTTTTTTTTAAAAATAAAATTATCGTAAATGTGCGAAAGTTCGTACCCCCC
>NW_022752860.1:0-632 GCF_011630105.1 Anneissia japonica
TTATATCTCCATTTTTTTATTGAACAATTTAGGAGGGTGGGGGCGGGCCGGGTCCCATTAAATACGCCACTGGCTACTTCAGCAGATGAAGAATCGATACCACCTAAGCCCCACCATGGTCGGGGCTGAGGTAAGAAAATTTGTGATTATGGCACCTCTAGATGACCGGAAATTACACTCTCAGACTCTCAAATTTCAATATAATTTTCCTTTATCTCCATTAAAAAAAAATTGAACATTTTAGCCTTCCTCTCCCCTTGAACGCGGCACAGATTTCCGATCAAAGTCGAAGTCGAGATTGCTTCCAAGACCTAAATGAAATATTTATTATGAGGGTTATCCTTAATATGGGTTCTCCAACGAAAACTTCACTTTTCCACTGATAGATAAAAATTACCCTTCTATGTAGCCCAGAAATGATACTGTGAATGAAGTCGAAATAGAAGGGTTCCAGGGAGGGTCTTGCGTAAATAGAATGTCCACCCGCCTCAGCTATCCCCACAACTGTTGGGGCTGAGGTAAGAAAATGAGGTAATGTTCGCTAGAAAATGAAAAAATATATATATATTTAATAATAATGATGATGATGATGATGACATTACAGAGTTCGTAAAATGTTTGTCACTGGTGCT
>NW_022752861.1:0-898 GCF_011630105.1 Anneissia japonica
GTCAAAATTTTCGGGGCTTCGCCCCCAGACCACTTTCAAAACGCTTTAATCGAAGCTCGGCCACACCCACTTTGCTTTCGTTGGGGGAATCTGACCCCTCGCCGGGGACGTCGGCCCCCGTCGGGCAAATCCTGGCGCCACCCATGCGAGCAGTCCAACTACACATACATACCGTACGTGTACACTGTCGTTTTGTCTGGTCTTAGCAACAAAATCAATGAGGAACGATGTATTACAAATAAATACACCACAGAAAGACTATAAAAGTGAAAAGTGTTGGTTCACTAATATGAAAATGTAAACACGTGGGCTTGCTACTTGTATGTATTGATTTATTATTCAAATCACCTCTTATTTATAATCATACACCAGACATACTCAGCCTACCTTCAGCTTCCAGATTGTAGAACACAGGGAAATACCCTCGTCTCGCGTGCGCATGCACAAACCATTCCTCATCTGACCAGAATTTACTGTCAAACTTCATAAAGATTTTAGTATGATCTGCCATGATGAATTTATACAGTTCCTGAATTTTCCATTTTGGGAGTTCGGGTTGAAAGTCTACAACTTCGTTCTGCAGGACTCCGAGACTGAACGTCATCAACACGTAATCACCAGTAAAATTGGTTCCATCTTTGCACGTCACAACTACTCTGTCGCCTTCGTAATTCACGGCAGTAACGATCTTGTTCAACTGAAGACGATCTCTAGAAAATGTTTGTTTTGTTAATTACATATGAGGAGGTTAAGATGACAAGAACGCGATTATCTTATCCAACAGTTCACGTATCTCAGGCTGTTTCACAGCGTATACCCAGTGGTAGTGGGGGTAGGAGCAGTACCCCGCCAGGGAGAAAATTGATTGAACTAATTTTTTTAAATCCCTGATTGTTTC
>NW_022752862.1:0-656 GCF_011630105.1 Anneissia japonica
GTTACCTAGGTTCATCAGAATTTTCGTCAGTGGCGTGGGATGGATTCATTACGGCCCCGTTAGGGAGACATCACTTGTGTGATCAGGAAAGCGCGACGCATTTTCTCGGGACGTCTTAAACTCTTTCTCTTATTACTCTTTACACGACAAAGATTTAATTGTGCTTCGTCGGCCACACAGTCATCATTAACATATGTGCATAATGCAGGAGACCCTCATTATCTACCACAACATCAAGTCTGCTTTATTCTTTTTGTCTAGGTCTACGCTCCCTGTACGCCAAACCATTTCTGGTCTCCGGGCCATTATGAGCTCACATCGATCGCTTCTCCTAGCCTCAAACTGATCCACCACTTAGGCCTATGTCATCATTATCATCATCATCATCATCATCATCATTATCATCATTAAGCCAAAGCCTCATAATCAGCACTATAATGGTCGACATCATCAACATCATCATTTTTCCATACACTTCCATACTCACGCAAACAAATATCTGAAATTAAAAGAAAAGTGCACAGACCATTGAGATTACAGGAAAGTGCATATCCAAACATATAGAAAACTAAACTTCCAGGGGGTGACGTGGGACTCCCTTCAAAATCTAAAAATTTGCCTAGACTTTCGCCGAGCACCCCGACTACAAAACCTTT
>NW_022752863.1:0-559 GCF_011630105.1 Anneissia japonica
TTTTAGACTTGATATATTTTCTTTGGGGAGCACAAGGAAATGATATTTTGCCTGAAATAATAAAACAATACTAAATAAACAAACTGATCATAATATTAAGAATAATAATCTAAATAAACCCTCTAATGGTTTTCAATAAATAAAATAAATTACCTTACACTACTGAGCTGAGCTGTCTCAGACTTTACAACTTGGTGCATTTCTTACATTTTTCAACAGTAATATAAAATTTGTCCGGAACACCTAATTTGTCCCGAGTGCAAAACATAGGTTGTACAAAATCACAGGTATAGTGTTATAGCTGCTGTGGATTTGCAAAACTGACAGGATAAGATTTATGGGTCACTTTTGCTTGAGATTCTAAATAATTTACCAGTAATCTGACAAAGTCAAGTTGTTCAGGAGCAAATCTTGCCAATATCTGTTAAGTCCTGATGGAAAACTCATTGTCAAATATACACAAATTTACAAATTTATTGGTCTTGGCCTAATGATACACAATAAAATCTTGAATAGAAGCCCAATGAGCTTAATCTCAAACTATAATAACTACAATATA